>NC_027756.1:1179266-1203458 GCF_000695525.1 Brassica oleracea var. oleracea
TATAAAATAGATACATATTTACATGTTTCTATTTTTAATCGGTTTTATTCGGTTTATTCGGTTTAATCGGTTATATACCAAACCATATCCAAATCCTACGGTTTTTATAAAATTATATCCATTCGGTTTATATGGTATATACCAAAACCAAACCATATTGTCTATTTCGGTTCGGTTTTACCATATTGAAGATGCCTAATGAAAAGGCTAATTAAAAAAAGGAAAGCCTATATTAAATACACATTTCTAAAAAAAAAAAATTAAATAATAGTTTATATAAACGATTAAATCTACGACCTGAAAATAATAGAGAGAAGAGAAAGGAGCTCGTTCCCTTCCGGAGATTATATCTATTCTTCGTTTCAAAGGTCTCTCTCCACCTCCTCCTCCTCCTCCTCCTCTCTATCGTACGCTTTTTTGATTCCCTCTTGATCGCAAAATCTCTCTCGATCCTTTCGAATCGGGAGTCGTCGAGGTTTTTTATTCGAATCGGGTCCGATTAGGGTTTAAAGATCTCGCGGTATCGCTTTCACGCTTGTTCTCATTAATCGTTTTGTTGATTTCTCGTCTTTTGATCTAGTTTTTAGAGTTTGTGTTAGGGATCGGTGATTGCTAGGGTTCCGTCGGGTCTATCTTGATTGCGTTTGTACTGTTTCAATATCTCGATTGTTTCATGGATTGTTGATTCTTCAGTATTTCGTGGATTAGCTTAGTGTTAATTCCAATTTTGCCTTACATTTTGTTAATTTTTATTGTTATTGGATAAAGTTTCAGGGGAGATTTGAGATTCTTTATCTTTCAAAATGGAGCGCAAGACGATTGATTTGGACCAAGGATGGGACTATATGCAGACTGGTATCACTAAGCTGAAACGGATTCTTGAAGGGCTGCCTGAGCCGCAGTTTGACTCTGAGCAGTACATGATGCTTTATACGTAGGTTCCATACCTTTTTATTACATTGAAGCAGCTTGGCTTATATTATATGATCTGTTGAGGATAATAGTTGAGGATTGTATGTGATTCTCAGGACTATCTACAACATGTGCACTCAGAAACCTCCTCATGATTACTCACAGCAGCTTTATGACAAGTATCGTGAAGCATTTGAGGAGTATATTCACTCAACTGTGAGTCTTCAACTGTGAAGTTTGTATATGCTTTACTCATTGTCTGAATGACTGAATCTTAAGGTTTTACTGTTGTGCTTTGATTCTTAGGTTTTGCCTGCTCTAAGGGAGAAGCATGATGAGTACATGCTGAGGGAGCTGGTTAAAAGGTGGTCTAACCATAAAGTTATGGTTCGATGGCTATCCCGCTTCTTCTACTATCTTGACCGGTACTTCATTGCTCGGAGGTCACTTCCACCCCTGAATGAAGTTGGCCTGACATGCTTCCGTGACCTGGTTTGGCATTATTTCTTATGATTTATGGCTTTCCATTGCACCAATAATGTTTTGACTCTTGATTGATTTTGTTGTTTCAGGTTTATAACGAGTTGCATTCCAAGGTCAAAGATGCTGTAATAGCACTTGTAAGTTTGGCATCTATGATGTACATTTATCGTCCAACTCCCTCTATTTCCTTATTCAAGGTCTAACATGATCTGTTTGTATGTCAGGTTGATAAAGAACGGGAGGGTGAGCAGATTGACAGGGCTCTATTGAAAAACGTATTAGACATTTATGTAGAGATTGGAATGGGACAGATGGAAAGATACGAGGAGGATTTTGAAAGCTTTATGCTTTTAGATTCAGCATCTTACTATTCTCGCAAGGCATCAAGCTGGATCCAAGAAGATTCTTGCCCTGACTACATGCTGAAGGTATGACTCATCATATCATTTTCTAGATTTGAGTTTTCATACGAAATTTGTAAACTGCATTTGTTGACGCTTGTACTTTCGTGTTGCAGTCTGAAGAATGTCTTAAGAAGGAGAGGGAGAGAGTGGCTCACTACCTTCACTCAAGCAGCGAGCCAAAGCTGGTTGAGGTTAGTTATTTTACATTATGCGTAATAATCTTTATACATGTACTTACACGAGCAATGATTTTGCATCTTTATTTGTGGAGACTTTCTTTTTCAAACTCTGTGTTTTCAGGCAAGCATGTATTATTTATATTAATTGGTATCTGTTTGACCTCTTTATTCATCTTTTGTATGCAGAAAGTACAACATGAGCTGTTGGTAGTGTATGCAAATCAGCTTCTAGAAAAAGAGCATTCAGGGTGCCGTGCATTGCTGAGAGATGACAAGGTGGAGCAACTTTCTCTTTGTTTTTATTGTTAATTAGTTACTCTTTCTATTTCTGTATTTGATTAATTATTTGTATACTTTTAGGTTGATGACCTCTCCAGGATGTACAGGCTTTATCATAAAATTGTGAAAGGCTTGGAACCTGTTGCAAACATATTTAAGCAGGTTTCTTACCTATCTTTATTACTTTGGTATTTTCTTCCTGGTCCGTTCGCACTCTTAAGTACTGTTCGACACTAGCTCTTAACTTGTAATTTGTTTACAGCATGTCACAGCAGAGGGTAACGCACTTGTCCAACAGGCCGAAGACACGGCCACTAATCATGCTGCAAATACTGCTAGCGTGCAGGAACAGGTAAAAACAGTGTCAAAATGATTCTACTAGTAAGATTATGTGGAATTTAGTAATTTACTTTCTCTCATTGCTTTCAGGTTCTTATCAGAAAAGTGATTGAACTACATGATAAATACATGGTCTATGTTGTTGAGTGTTTCCAGAACCACACCCTCTTCCACAAGGTTTGATGTGCATTCTGCGTTCTTGACATGCGTCTATCTTATTGCATTCATAAATCTGTTTTTCAACTTAAGTTTCTTAAAACCTATTGTAGGCATTGAAAGAGGCATTTGAGATATTCTGTAACAAGACAGTCGCTGGAAGTTCTAGTGCTGAATTGCTTGCAACATTTTGCGACAATATTCTCAAGAAGGGGGGAAGTGAAAAGCTGAGCGATGAAGCTATTGAAGATACCCTTGAGAAGGTTGGTCTTTTTGTCAAACAGTTTGCTTTATTCATTTTTCAGTTTCTCCTGAAATCAATTTTGAATTTTATTATTTTGTTACAGGTGGTCAAATTGCTTGCTTATATAAGTGACAAGGATCTTTTCGCCGAGTTCTACAGGTTTATCTCCCTCTCTAATCTATCCAGTTTAGCTTCTTTTTGTTTAGCAATAAGTTTTTTTTGTACTAGCTCTTTGTTAAGATCCCTTCCAATAATATAGTACGGGAATGACAAGAATTGGATAACAAGTTGCATTCTGTTTTGTTTATGGCTGTTTTGCAGGAAGAAGCTGGCCCGTAGGCTCTTATTTGATCGCAGTGCTAATGATGATCATGAGAGAAGTATCCTGACAAAGCTTAAGCAACAATGTGGTGGGCAGTTTACTTCGAAGATGGAGGGAATGGTTAGTTTGAGTGGTTCCTTTGTTTTATTTTCTCAAAGCGGTGGTTGCTCTGATGATTTATGCTTTCTATATATTTGATCTGTTGATCACAGGTGACAGATTTGACATTGGCAAGAGAAAATCAAAACAGCTTTGAGGAGTACCTTGGCAATAATCCCGCTGCAAACCCAGGGATTGATTTGACCGTAACTGTTCTTACCACAGGTTTTTGGCCAAGTTACAAATCATTTGACATTAACCTACCCGCTGAAATGGTAAATCTATATCGAATATTTGTATATGCTCTGCCTTAAAGGAAAAAGGTTTGCTTCCAGATGAAGCTAAACCCATCGATTTATTTGTTTCAGGTCAAGTGTGTTGAAGTCTTCAAAGGATTTTATGAAACAAAGACAAAACATAGGAAACTTACCTGGATCTACTCACTAGGAACTTGCCACCTCAATGGAAAGTTTGATGTCAAGCCCATTGAGTTAGTTGTGTCTACATACCAGGTATAACTTGTTTCTTAACAGCTGTTGTTGTATTGGATCCTTTAAATTTAAATGGTCATTGATACCGATTTTCTAAATTTTGTTTTACCTTCAGGCTGCTGTGCTTCTGCTGTTCAACACAACAGACAAATTGAGCTACACTGATATCCTAACTCAGCTGAACCTGAGCCACGAAGATCTAGTGAGGTTGCTTCATTCCTTGTCATGTGCTAGATACAAGATTCTTCTCAAGGAGCCAAGCACAAAGACTGTTTCCCAGTCTGACTCTTTTGAATTCAACTCCAAATTCACCGACAGAATGCGGAGAATAAAGGTCTGCAACAGATTAGCACACAAAACATCATGTGTTCGATAATAATTATCTTAGATTATTAACTTTCTGTGGTGTTTGCATGACAGATCCCTCTCCCACCTGTTGATGAGAGGAAGAAAGTTGTGGAAGACGTGGACAAAGACAGACGCTATGCGATTGATGCTGCCATTGTGAGGATCATGAAGAGCAGGAAAGTATTGGGACATCAACAACTTGTTTCTGAGTGCGTTGAGCAACTTAGCCGAATGTTCAAGGTATGTATGTTCTATGTATAAAGAAACATGTGCGATACTCAGTGATGAGTTTTTGTGGAACTCAAATTGGATATGTGATTTTTGTGCAGCCTGATATCAAGGCAATCAAGAAGCGCATGGAGGATTTGATAACGAGGGATTATCTGGAGAGGGACAAGGAGAACGCTAACATGTTTAGGTACTTGGCTTAGGGGCAAAACATCTATGGTGGTGGCTGGGCTTGATGAAAGATTTGGTAATATGAATGGGAAGCATCTGCTGTCTCTGCTTGTACATTATGAGAATCCCATTTGCTACCCTGAAAAACTATTTATCGCGTTGTTTTCATTTTTATTTTCCTTGGGATGCAAATTACCTTTTGGGGGTCATGTTTCTTGGATATTGAAGGAGATTGCATAATGAATTAATCTCTGCTTTTAATCATGTGCGTCCTGTTTATAATTTTTCTGTGGGTTAATAGCATCCTTTGTGTTTATTCTCATCTATAAAATACTAAACGTCAGTAATAGTTTGAAGTTGAAATGCAAATTGACATACGTGTTGACCTTAAAGCGAACTGAAGATGTTTGATACTCGACCAGTTTAAAACTCATTCTATGTATTACGAAATGGTGAAAATGTACAAGACAAAGAATTGTGAAAATGGGCCTATAAACCCTTTAAATGATCATTGGGCTTAAATGGAAAGGCCCAAAAGCCTGTGGTCAATGTTGCGCCAGGTAGGGGAATGATAGTGAGCGATACCGAGTCTAGCTTTCTCTGCTTCTTCTTCTTCCTCCCCGGATCAAAAAAGCTTTTCGTGCATCTCTCGTGTTCTCAAAATCTTCGAAAATGTTGGGTAGGCTCGCTGCGAAGCGTCTTCTTGAGATCCGTCAAGTTTTCCGTCAACCACCCTCTCAGGTAAGCTCTCAAATTTTCCTTGATTGATCTCCGGCGTTTCCCGATCTCAATGCTTGGTTTCGTTTTATATTGTTACAGGCGTCTCGTATCTTTTCAACAGCCTTAAACTACGTGAGTGTTTCGTTCATCTCTATGCTTTTGATTCTTCTAATTTGAAATTAAATGTAATCTGATTGTTGTTGATTCGATTACTTTATAGCACCTGGATTCTCCTGATAACAAACCGGATCTTCCATGGGAGTTTTCAGAGGCCAACAAATCCAAGGTCAGTCACTTAATTAATCGCTTCTTTGCTAATGATAATGACGAAAACAATTTTACAATGTGTTGAACTAATTGGGGCTTTCTGTAATATAGATTGTCACCTTTGTTACCTAATTTTTGATGTGTAAGGTGTTAAGTTACAGCACATATGTGGAAAAATCTTTAGCTGTAGGTTCCCTACAGAGTAGAAAGAGTTCAAGGAATGGTTTGTTTGATCCTGTGAGTTAGCATTTTCCTAGAAAGGGTAGTTAAACAGCGAAGAATTGGAATTCCTGATATTTTCTTTGAATTCGCTATTTAGGAACTGATATAAGGGAGAAAGACTGTCGGGGAAATAGTAAACTGGTTTTATGGAGTAGGAATGCTAGTATATCTTGTGCATTTTGGTTCCTGTTTACTGCTTCTGTCATGTCTAGTTCCCATGCATGTCGTTCTAATAGTTTGTTTAATCTCTCTAGGTTAAGGAGATACTCTCTTACTACCCATCAAACTACAAGCAGTCTGCAGTGATCCCTCTTCTTGATCTTGCACAACAACAGCATGGTGGCTGGCTCCCTGTTTCAGCAATGAATGCGGTACTTCTTTTGTTTTAAAGTATTTTTCAGCTGTACTCTTAATGAAAAGACTGTGAAGTTGATGTTTTTAATATTCTGAAGTTACCAGGTTCTTTTATCTGTTGATATGATTTTACCAACCTAACAATATAACAAAAATTTTGCAGGTTGCAAAAGTTATAGAAGTTGCTCCTATCCGTGTTTATGAGGTTGCAACCTTCTACTCAATGTTCAACAGGGCAAAGGTACTTACTACTAAGTCAAGTCTCTCTGCTGTACTCACCAAAATACACATCGAACACTCATTCTTCATTTTGCTCTTACAGGTCGGAAAGTACCACCTGCTAGTTTGTGGCACAACACCTTGCATGATCCGTGGTTCACGAGAGATCGAATCAGCTTTGCTAGACCATTTGGGAGTGAAGCGCGGTGGTAAAAAGCTCTCTAACCCACCTTTCATAAACAAAATCATACAGGTTGCTAAGTCATAACGACACCTGGCTTTAATCATGTATATTGCAGAAGTCACAAAAGATGGTTTGTTCTCTGTTGGAGAGATGGAATGCATGGTATGTTGTCCTTATCACCTAGATAGGTACCAAAGGAAGATACAGTACAGGTCTAATGTAATCGGTTTTGTTGACAGGGATGCTGTGTGAATGCGCCCATGATCACTGTGGCGGATTATTCCAATGGATCAGAAGGATACACATATAACTATTTCGTATGTCAAATCTCATCAAATAACTTTTCTGTTCTTCCTTCGTTTATGTGGGTATAAGATGACAAAGAGTTAAACCGTATTTACACTTGTCTTATTGCTACAATACACAGGAAGATGTTACACCTGAGAAAGTTGTAGAGATCGTTGAGAAGCTGAGAAAAGGAGAAAAGCCACCGGTAAGACATTAAACTTACCTTTAAACCAAAAGCCGAAAGCCAAATGCAACTTCTCATTATCTAATCTTTTGTTGCAGCATGGAACTCAAAACCCGAAGAGGATCAAGTGCGGACCTGAAGGAGGAAACAAGACACTGCTCGGCGAACCAAAGCCACCACAGTTCCGTGATCTTGACGCTTGCTAAGCTAAGTTATTTAAGCCGCCGGTTCTATGTGGTTCAAATAATGCAAAAGGCTATAGTGATGTTTGAAGCCTATAGCATGAGATTTGAGTTTGCATACTCTTTGTAGTCTTCTTGATTTGAAATTTTAGACGCCGTTTTAAAACGAATAAAAGCATTTCTTTTGTTATCATCTCACTTCCAAGACTTGTGAAATTGATGTAATAAAAACATTTCCAAAATATTGATTTCTTTTGGAACATTATTTGGTTATTTTGTCACTCCCAAGTCATACAAAATAAATAATTAATACAAGGGTTAACATATTCAAATACTTTATTTTTCTTCAGGTCCCACACACTCACCGCTACTACTACTACTACTAAAATACCCCTTCAAGCTCCATCCTCAACCTCCTACTAAAGTCATGAAAACATAAAGTTGCTTTCATCAAAGTCCACCTAAAATGATAACAAATCATATTTAATCAAGTGAGCTTTTTGACAAATCCTCCCTTCTACTGCAAATCCTATTGATTCAATCTCCAAAGCATTTTTCTTATTATAACCTTTCAATCAGACCAAACACGTGACTGTCAGGGAAATGAAACAGCAAGGCAACAGAGCCCTTATCAGTAGTAGAAAGCAAAAGCCATGTTGGATTGCTGTAAAATCCCTCACTTGCACTAAAAATCCTAAGGTGGAGGAGGATTACTCTCAGGCTTAACCACAGAAGTTGTATCTGGAGGCTGAGAATGGTAAATAGCCATAGCCAATGAGATTGGCATCATACAAAGCGCCTTAGATTGAAGAAGCTGCATCGCTGCTCCAACGTTTTCTTCCATCAGTTTAGCGACTTGGCGTTCAGTGCCATCGTTAGACCATTTCTCCCACGCAGGTTGTGGTGCCCTTCCACCTTCACCAGATTCATCCTATTGAGAGATGACAACAACCAGTTTAAGTCAAAATCCATTTACTAAAGTTTTGATATTTTCTTTTTAAAGTTAGTTTTTTTCTCTTACCTCAACTGATGATGACAAAGGCATATCAGTGTTGGAACTGTTTTTTGGACAAATGGCTATGGCCAATATTCCGGTGAATTTTTCGAGCAATTTGATTGTCGAAATGACCGGATTGTGGAATCGTAGGATTCATTGTTATGAGCACTATGGTATAGTGTAATCATATATCAAAAACGAAGTTCGTTTGAATGAGAAATGAAAGTCTAAAATAGATTATTTGTAAAATATCTATATTAGAATTATGAGGTAAGAAACCTCTTGTGTTTAAAATGGAGAAGTTATAACAAAGTTATAAAAAACTTTGTAAACAATTTGGTGTGTTAAGAAAAGAGATGTTTGGGCTGGACTGAGATTTATTTGCTTAGCCCAAAGTCTATTGCTAATTATCTTACAAATAATAAAGCAAAAGATCTCTTTGTCTCTCGTCTTTGACTAACGTCTTTGACCAATAATGAATTTGATTTTGGATTCAATGCTGTAACATATGGAGAATCAATACAGCCCATGATTTCATAATCATGATAGAATCAAAATTAAAATCTCCATTTAGTGCTTTGTGATGCACGTTATTTTATGAGGCTATATAAAGCCATGCTCTTCTCATTCTACACATATTGAATACAAACAAAACCACTTTCTCCTATTTTTTCTTTTTGTGTCTGAGAGTATAACATAGAAATAGGTTCGACAGGCTTTGGTTCTCAAGTGCTGTGAGACTGAAGATATAGGCAGTTGTATCCTGGGATTCTTAAACGTATCAAACCGGCACACTACGGGCGTTTAAAGGATTAAGGAAAGAGATCTAATCTCGACTCTGCTTCAACCTAGTTCTTTTCAAACTACGGTATTATTTTGTTGTATTTTTTATTCATGTTATTTGTAAATTTTTTGCTTTACATATCAAATATGCCTATCTAGTAAATTTGGTGCATACAATCAGTAACAAGTGGAGCAACTGCACCGGCTCCACCAAGACGACTCATGCTCAAAACCTACCAAAAGTTGACCATAGAAACATATAAAATCATCATTCAAAGAGATAAGCTTTATCCCATGAAAACAAAAAAACTCAAATAAAAGATTTTTTTTTAAAATTATGTTATCAGAAAGACATCATTGCAGTGTCTCCATTATCTATTTAAAGTAAAGAAAGACATCCTTTTTAGCTTGGTAAGAGAAGCTTTAAGCAACCTACTGCATTTTGATATTAAGAAGCGTTTGATCTAAGAGATTATATATATAATCAGAGCATGATGATTATACTAGATGTTTTAATATGGTATTTTAATCCTAAACCATGATTAGCCTTCTCTACATGACAAAATAAAAAAGTGAAAAGAGACTAAGTGCCAAAGAAAAACAAAGACTTGTTTATCCTTTCCCACATTAAAAAAATCAATCTAACCAAGGTTGAAATTAGGTTGAAGAGTAGGTGAAGGTAGGACCATAATTAAAGACCCGATAAATCCATTTTGTAGAATTTAAACATTACTCAATAACTTCAAAAACATGATTTTCAGATCTAACACAAACAACTAGTTCAAGAATTTAAACATTACCTTAACTTGGAGCCTGAGAAACTTTACATAATCAACAATCTCATCAATCATAGCAGCTCTATCTGTCTGCAAATAAAAATGAAAGGACCAAGAAGTGTTAAACTTTCAAGAATTCTAAATGTTACCAAAACCTTCAAAGATAGCAACCTTGTTAACAGTAGGTACAAGCTCTTGCAACGCCCTGATCCGCTCCGCTATTCTTTCCCTACGAAGCTGTTAACAAAGCTCAAAAAATTCAGCTTATCTTCCCATAAAGATAACATTTTTAGTAACAAAGCAAAAAAAATTACCCTTTCAGCTATGCTATGTGGGTCAGTAGCCTGACCACGCCTAGCTCGAACCCTGGGACGGATCGATGTAGGCTGATGCGGCGCCGCTGGAGCTGGCTGTTGTTGCATTGGCTGCCCATGAAAAACCTTACAACAACAACACAAAAAACATGTAAGAACGGAACAAAGACACAAACCATTTAGACAAGAACCGGTTCCATGAGCTGTAATAAGCTTAGAGGTTTCATGACATCATAAGACAAACGTTTTTTTTTTTTATAACGGTTAAAGACAACACAAAACATGTAAGAACCGATCAAAGACACAAACCATTTAGGACAAGAACTGTTAGCTTACGGGTTTCATGACGTCATCAGAGAAACGTTTCCCAGTTCCAAGACTACCACCTTCGGGTCTAAGAAAGCCTTGTCCTTTGCCTTGTTCAAGACTCAACCCTAGAGGAAACATCTGGTTGTGAAACCCACTTCCTCCTCCTAGCCCACCCATGTGACCTCCTTCCTCGCCGGAGCCCAGCTGCAGCATCATCGGCGGTGCTCCTCCTCCGCCTAACCCACCGTCGGATGAAGAGGCTGAGAAGTTGGGGAGACCAAGGATTTGCTCGAAGAAGTCATCGGAAGGTGTTTGGTCGGAAAGATTCTCATGAGGGTTGTTGTTGTTACTAGCCATTAGGGACGAGTCACGGTGAGTTAAAGTAGCGAGTTATGACCTTTGTAAGAGGAAACCTACATGAGAGTGGGTACAAGAGGAAAGGTTACTTTGTTTGGTTAATTGATGCTTTTGAAATGGATGAGGAGGAAGCAGACAGAGAAGAAGAAAGGTGTAAACTTTATTCTCTGTTTATAAAAATTATCTTTTTTAGTAAAGGTCCTTACTTTTTGAGGTTATTTCAGTTTTGCCATTACCTTCTAGAAACAATAAATAAGTGGGCTTGTTATTGTAAATGGGCTTTCTCAAATTTTTCTTCTAAACTTGGGCCCTTTTGTCATTAATTAGTGTGCTACATTTTCAAATCTGTTATTCAGTATATTTCACAGAATAAGACTACACTTTATTCATAAAAAACAAATTATGATATACTAACATTTTCAAGATATCACTATTTTAATGTGAAAAGATATTAATCAATAACAGATCCGAGTTGTTAAAATAAGGTTTTGATTAGCTGACTAGAGTCTTGTGAGGAGTTTTGTAATCAGCACATGAGTCGCAGACTAACAGACAGCGACCTCTCTGGCAAGTGGAATCTACTACTAGCATATCCAGGCCGTGTTAAATGCGATATATAATGAAATATATTAATATAATTTGAATTAGTCTTAAACATATCACTCGGTTTCTAGAATATTTGTTTTTGATCAGAACAGGTCTTTTAATTAGTTTTTTTTTTTTTCCTTTTTGACTGAAACTCAATTGGTTAATTGATTCACGTGTGTAAATCCATAACAGTTCTGAGTGGTTAAAATAAGGGATTGATTATCTGACTAGAGTCTTGTGATGACACCCTTGTTCGGAAACTGCTAGGCGCTACGCGTGCGATACACACGGGCTTACCAATTTATTAGAAAAGCGGGAAAAAATTGAAGAGTACGCGGGACAGAATTTTTTGTACTTTTATATGTAAAATATCACATTTTAAACATATAATACAAAAATTTATATAATAAATATTTATTAAAGTCATACATTTTATACGTATAATACACAATTTATACGTAAAACACAAAAATGTATAATACGTGTTTATGAAGAATACATTGGTACTAAAAGTCATAGATTTATAAATACATACCAATTAGATCACATAATATAATTGTACTTCTTTTAGTTCACATCGGTTACAAATAGTTTAATATATTTTAACTATATTTATCTTTAAATTATCAAAATTAAAATAATTTTACTATAATTTATATAATATAATTTTTAATATAAAATAATACATGCAAAACATAATAATCAAGTGTATGAAAAAATATAATTAGAATTAATTGTATAATTGGAACTTATGGTTGATTGGGCTTATGAAAAATAAAGAAATAAATAAAATAAAAATGTTGGAGCACGTGGTTTTCTTCTTCGTTTGCTAATCATCCAACCCAACCATAGAAAAGGTCCGAAATCACCACCGATTACGCGCCAGGTTCTCCATTTCCACGGTCCAGACGGACACAAATCGGACCACCGCGTAACATCACCGATCTGCATGAACTCGCCACACTCCATCTCCTATTATCGTTTTCTCGGCCGTGTAATCGGTGATGAGGCGAGTTTTAGAACAAGGGATGACACTGATGAGTTTGTAAGCAGCACATGAGTCAGACAGCGACCTCTCTGACAAATGGAATCTAACACTAGGACCATGTTAAATACGATGAAATATTAAATTAGTTTAATCCTAAACATATCATTAATATCCATTTTTTAAAATAAATTTACAAGTTCAAGTATCATTAGTATTTTTAAGAACATACATACCTCTCAATTAGTTAACTAACGTGTATGTGAATACAACATAGGATATAAACGAATATATATATAAATAAATGTGGAAAACTGAAAAGTTAAAACGCGTTTCCTAATTTGCCGCAAAGGTTTGTTTAAATTAATTACTGAATTAGGAATAAGTTACCATTTACTACCATGAAGGTGAAGATTTTAATTACCATTTATAAATATGATTAGAGAATAAATTAGCAACACACATCTCTCACACTCAGTTCATCAATCGTCTCTTCTTCTTCCTCCACAGAGAGAGAGACCAAGACTATTCCTTTGTCTTGTTCCCAGATCGAACTTCCATTCTCAAAATTCTCTTCCTTTTTTCAATAAATCAAGAAGAAAAAAGAGAAACAATCTGAGAAATGAGTGGTCACGGAGAAGGAGTGTCGCTTGAATTCACTCCGACGTGGGTCGTCGCCGGAGTTTGTACCATCATCGTCGCGATCTCTCTGGCGGTGGAGCGTCTGCTCCACCATTTCGGTACTGTTCTCAAGAAGAAGAAGTAGAAACCCCTTTACGAAGCCCTTCAAAAGGTTAAAGAAGGTAATAAAAATCCAATCTTTACTTCTTCTCTGTGATTGGTTCTTTTGAGGAACAGTGATCCATAGTGACAGAGTTGATGTAGTTTTAGTGTGGAGAATAAATTGTCTGAAAAGTAGTTTGGTGTCTTAAAAAGTATAAATCTTTACTAATTATTTATTGTCTTTGGATCATTTTTTGCAGAGTTGATGTTATTTGGGTTCTATGTCTTTTTGGGAACAGTGATTCATAGTGGCAGAGTTGATATAGTTTTAGTGTGGAGAATAAATTGTCTGAGAAGTAGCTAAGAATCTTAAAAGCATTAATCTTTACTACTCATTCTTATTGGTGTTGCTTTGGCTTATGTCTGCAGAGTTGATGTTGTTAGGGTGTTCATATCTTTTAGGAAACAGTGATTCATAGTAGCATAGTTGATGCAGTGTTTTTTAGTGTGGAGAATAATTGTCTGATAAATTGCCCACGTGTTGGGTTGAACGAAACTAGTTTAGAAAACTTTTAAATTGGTTAATTTTGTTCGAGCCGGCTTGTAATCGGATCATTATTCCCGTTTTCGGGTTGATTATATAATATATATAATTTTTTTGTAAAAAAAAAATATTTACTCTCATTTATTTTCTTTCTTTTTTTGGTGTTGATTTGGCTTTATATTTTTGCAGAGCTGATGTTGTTAGGCTTCATATCATTGTTACTGACTGTAACACAAGGGTTCATCTCCAAGTTCTGTGTGAAAGAGGATGTGCTAATGCATATGCTCCCATGTTCAAAACTTGAAGCTGAGTCGAGTAAACAACATAAAAACGCGACGGTAACTGAACATTTTCAGTCCTTTCTCCCTATTGTTGGAACCACGAGGCGTTTACTAGCTGAACACGCTGCCGCTGAAGCTGGCTACTGTGGCCAAAAGGTAGATTCAGAATAAGTTTTGTTGCTCATTATGATAATCTTGCTAATTCTTGTTTTGTTTTGTTTTTTAGGATAAAGTACCGTTGCTTTCGCTTGAGGCGTTGCACCATCTACATATCTTCATCTTCGTCCTCGCCATTTCCCATGTGACGTTCTGTGCTCTCACTGTGGTTTTTGGAAGCACCAGGGTGAGCTTAATCCGTTTATACTTTTGTCAATTTAATGTGAATATCTTTTGTGTGTTGGTTTGATTTTATTCATGTTTTTGTATGTTAATGCAGATCTACCAATGGAAGAATTGGGAGGATGCGCTTGCAGACGAGAACTTTGACACAGAAGCAGGTACTTAACTGCTCTTAAAGAAGAAAATGGAATGTTTTGTTTTGATTGTTTCACTGATTCTTTTTGCAGCAATTAAGAAGAAAAGAAAGGTCACTCATGTCCACCAACATGCTTTTATCAAAGAGCATTTCCTCGGCATTGGTAAAGATTCATTCTTCCTCGGATGGACGGTATGTTATTTATTTATATAAAAGTACAAAGCTTGTTTTCTCCTTTGGAACTACACAGATCTTGAGTTTATGTTTCTTTTTTTGTTTTTAAACATTACAGCAATCATTTTTCAAGCAGTTCTATGGATCTGTAACAAAAGCAGACTATGTGACTTTGCGCCTTGGTTTCATTATGGTAAAGCTTTTGATCATTTTGAAAGTCTGTTAACATAACTTCTTATAGTAACATCGGCTTGGTATCTACAGACACATTGTAAAGGAAACCCAAAGCTTAACTTCCACAAATACATGATGAGAGCTCTTGAGGATGATTTCAAACAAGTTGTTGGTATTAGTTGGTATCTTTGGATCTTTGTCGTCATCTTCTTGCTGCTAAATGTTAATGGTAATTCTTCCAACAAACTAAATGAAAAGAAGTTTTTTTCGTATGTTTTATATTGAAGCTATGTTTCTGTATATTGCAGGATGGCATACATACTTCTGGATAGCATTCATTCCCTTCATTGTGAGTCAAGTTGTTTCCCGGCCTGAGATTTTGGGAGCTATAGGCGATTTAGTAAATGTTTTGATAAAAAAAAATTAAAACCAATTTAATGTAATTTTCTTCAAAAATTTTGGGAGCTTTCACTTGGCTATTATACCAGAATGTGCTCTATCTTTTTGTTTTACATACTAACTTTTGTTTCTTTTTGGGCTACTTTGAAAAACCTGAAGCTGCTACTTGCTGTGGGAACAAAGTTGGAGCATGTGATATCACAGTTAGCTCACGAGGTTGCAGAGAAACATATAGCCATTGAAGGAGACTTAGTGGTGAAACCGTCAGATGAGCATTTCTGGTTCAGCAAACCTCAAGTTGTTCTCTTCTTGATTCATTTTATCCTCTTCCAGAATGCTTTCGAGATTGCCTTCTTCTTTTGGATTTGGGTAAGTCAAGACTAATGATGAAAACAAAACTCACCTTAAAATGGTTTAAGACTAATATAAAGTGTGTGTTTGTAGGTTACATATGGATTTGACTCGTGCATTATGGGACAAGTGAGATACATTGTTCCACGATTGGTTATTGGGTAAGCCAAAAGATCTGTTCCTGTTTTCTTCTTCTCAAATTGTTTCAGTGAACTCACCTCTGCGTTTACTAATATCTTTCTTCTTCTTCTTCTCTGTAGAGTCTTCATTCAAGTGCTATGCAGTTACAGTACACTGCCTCTTTATGCTCTTGTTTCACAGGTAATAAGCTAAAGTTCTATTAAAAAGGCTTCAGGATCTTTTAGTTTGGTTGTTTTAACTGATCATGTTCTTATGTTTGACAACAGATGGGAAGTAACTTCAAGAAAGCGATATTTGAGGAGAATGTGCAGGTTGGTCTTGTTGGTTGGGCACAGAAAGTGAAGAACAAGAGAGAGCTAAAAGCTGCTGCTGCTGCTAGTAATGGGAACGAAGGAAGCTCTCAGGCTGCTCCTCCTCATAATCCTGATTCTGGTTCTTCTGCTCCTGGAGCTGGTGCAGGTTTTGCAGGAATCCAGCTCAGCAGGTTAAGAAACAACGCAGGGGAGACACAAGATGAGATTACACCTGCTGCTCATAACAACAATTGAGTGGAGAAATCTTATCTTCCTTGAGATGCTCATCGTCAGATTTTAGCTTCCACATCTGGTTTTATTGCTATTCATAAGCTTATAGTGACTTGATTTTATTTTATCTTTTTGTTAACACGTTTACAGTCTTTCTTGTTGCATAAGAGTTTGGGGTTGGGATCTGTTTGTATATATAAAGTAGTGGTTTGTCTGCGTTCGGTTTAAAATTTATGATTTTGTTGGATAATTTTAAATGACAATAGATATAGAGCTTTTAATATGGTTGTATTTTATGTGTTTGGCATGCTAGTGTAAAATTTTATGTAATGTGTGTATCGTAAATATAATAGGTGTAACATAGTAAATGTTTTGGCTTAGGGTTGTCTTTAAGGTCATAGAGAGGGGATTGATGAAAGAAGGGGGAATGTTTCTATGAAATTGTGGAAAATACTAAGTAAAAACTCTGATATTTCCCAATAGTGAAACAATATTTGTTTATGATATTTGCCAATTTTTAATATTCTGTATAGTGTAAGGACGTTGAGAACTTGTAGCCTAATGTTATTTGTAAACAATAGGGTTCCGGAGAGGTTTGTTTTGGTGAATTGTTTTTTGCACGTGTTTGCGCGTTGTTTCTTCATTTTTTTTTCAATAAAATTTACGATGATGTTTGAAATTTTGTTAAAATTGCAAATTAAATCTTTAAGGAATATACTTTAGTAATATTTGAAAGAAAGAGAGGAGCTAGTGTTTTAAATGCAAGTACGGAGAGGTGCTAGTGTGGCAATGGCTAACATGGCTATTGATAGGGATAATGTCAAAATTATATATACTTATTAGGTTTTTAAGGTCAACGATGGCGCTTTTATTCCATTATTGATTGCCACTTCTGAACTTAGGTTGTTTTGTAAAGAGATACAAATGGCTTATATATGTGCTAAGCTAGTGTGATGGTTAGAGTTTTCATGTTGTGGTCCAATAATTGAGTTCTTCCACTGTAGTGTTGGAAGTTGGTGGGCTGAGATTATATGATGGGCTATTGATTAAGGATGTTGGAATGAATTTGTTGATTATATGTTTAATAAGTGTTTCTAGTCGGTCATGATTTGAACTTTTTATTATAGTAATGAACTGGGATGGTAGGAGCTGGTGTTGAAGTTGAAACCCTTAAAAAATAAATTTTTATTTTTTAAATCGTAGTTGCAGGACATGAGTTTTTAGAACTGAACTCTTTAGATGCTTTCTGATAATTGGTTTCCATGCTTCCCTTTCTACTGGTTGAGGAATGTTTTAAGTGAGCTTCTTCTGGGAGATTTGAATGTTGTTATGTTATTGTTTTGGAATTATTTATTCGTTTGAGGAAAATTTGGTGGGGCATTCAAGATTTTTTTTTGTTATATGAGGTGATCTAACCGCGATGATGATGTTGTAGGTCAGATTTTAAGTGGATTTGTGGATTTGTTGAAGTTTTTGTTGACTTTGTAATAATTTATAGGCTGATGTGGGGAAACTTGGGTTGGTTTCAACAAAAAAAATCTTGGTTGGTTTCCGTTCATGTTCGGCCTCTATGTTAATTTAAAATTTGTTAATCATATCAATTTATGAAGATACGGCGAGGGTGGGGTGTGTCTGATTTTCCCAGTGGTGGTATCATCGGTTTTTATTAGATCATACACAGAAGTTTAAATTTAATTTGCTATGAGGATAGTGTCTTTATTTATGATAACGTAACTAATTGTTTGTTTATTTTTGTAGTCAAAGATTCGTAAAAACATTTAAAAATGTTAAGAAATTTGTAAGTGCTTTTGTAGTTACAGATTAACATTTATATGAAATTTCTATATATATGTCCATTTAAATAGTAACCTTTTTTGTTTTCATCATAGGTAAAGCTTTGTAAACAATAAATATACTTCTTGTATTGAATAAAAGTGTCACTGGAAATTTTTTCACGCATTAAAATATCACGAAAATAAAATTTTAAATGACATTTTTTTAAGAAACAGAAGAAGTTGTTTTCTAAGTGAAGATTATAAACAAAATTAATTAGTTTTCTATCGGAGTGCTATACATTTAACTTAAACAAAAAAAACTATCCAATTACATTATTAAATACAGAATTTACTAACATTAATGGTTTTAAAAATAGTATTAACGTTAAAGTGACAAAAAATATCAGTTACGTGTTCTCTAAAGCACATCTTCAATATCCCCACAACATACCCATCTATATTATTTTATAAATTATTCTTTAAGACGTTGGATTTCTTCAACCAAAGCCAAATGGATTGTACCATGAAAATAATAAGTAACCTGCAAGAATTCCATTTCCACCAATGACATCATACATTAGATAGCAACTTGCAAGAAAATCTATTTCGAATAAAACCCATATCATATATACATACAACCTACGACAACCAAACATAACTTAATTTTTTTCCAAAGTTCCATGTGGTTAAAATGTCTTCTGAATGTTGGATATCTTGATATTGATTTGGGCATCCTTGAAGCCTTTGAAACAAAACTGAACACATGTTAAAGCGAAACGACATTCATTTACATGTGAAGTTTTTATTATATGCTTACCTGCGAGCTTAGTTGTGAAGCTCAGTTTTTCTTAGTTCCTGTCAAATGAAGAGAATTAGAGCTTTTAAGTTTCTTTTAATCTCCAAACAGCAATACCAGCTTTCCAAGATACTCTTCTTCTTCAGATAGGTTTGCTGCTTCTGCCTGGTATTTAATGATAAGAAACGGATTAAAAAACCAATCAAAGATGGTCTTTTGGGAAGATTATTTGTAATTATCTCCCTTACACTGTCATCTACATGAAAACGCACAACATTTATGATTCAGAGAATCTCTAAAGATATGGTTCGTGTAACCATATTGCAAGGTACCGAGCAATAAACCGGTGGACCTGGATTTGATATAGCGTAGAAGCTCGTTAAGAAGGGAATAAGCGGGTAATACAATGATGACGACTTGACTGCCTTTGCTATACTTGGCTTCTTTGATGTTGTTTGAGTATATAATACCACTGTTCGGAACTACGCTAGGCGCTAGTCGGACGGTGGTTCCGGACCTAGCGAGTTACCGAAAAATCGGGGATTAATCGGGGTATACGCGGGGACTAGTTTTTATTATTATTATAATATTTAAATTAAATATATAATATAAATATATTAGAATGTATTAGTTTTTTGTATATTATTATTGAAGTTAATATTTATTAGTTTAACAAAAGTTATTGCTAATGTCATATTTTTATTTTTTATTAAACGTATGTTTATATGAAAATATATTTTAAACATCAAAACATGTCGTGGTCTAGTGGTGTTTGTTGTTGTCCGCCCTGTATGAGGTACAGGGATTGATGCACGACAGGTTGGATTTAATTTTAGACAATTTTTTTTTATAAAAAAAGTCCCACATAAGTAAAATATAAGAAGGGGAGATGATGAATACGCCTATAAATAATCACTTAGAGTTCAAAAAAATTGCAATTGGGTTTCCATAAGCCCACTGTAAGTCCAATAGTTCAAAAAAAAATCGGGTTTTGGCGGCTGACTTGTAGCATTACGCGGTCAACACAAGTTTACGCGGCCCAGCACCTAGTTTGACCGATTTGGTCATAATCGTGGAGTCCGTGCAACGTCTAGACGGTTAGGAGGCCGCGTTTTTGAACAGGGTATAATACCTTTTATTACCTTAATCACCGTATTGCCTACATTCCACAAAATGAGCATCCAACTGCAAAAACCATTAAAAGATTTCAGACAATAGTAACAAATAAACAATCAAGATAAACAGTATTAGAGAGACTCTCGAAAACATCAAATGGTTTCAGGTCAATCATTGAGCCCTTGTTTGATCTTTTTCTTGATGGTCTTGTCTTGAAAGACTACCAGAAAACGCCGAAGTACCACATTCCGCTTCGTTTTGAAAAGTTGGCCTTTAAACTCCCTATTGCTCATATAAATTAAACGATTTACAAACTGCAGCATACCTGAACGCCTTTGTGACCATCATATATCTAATATACCGGCGAAGTGACCAAATTTTGAGGGAAGAGACGTTGGAGTCCACATGCGAGGACGGTAGAATATGTATACGATGGCGGATGCTGCGGCTATTTTGCGGAGCACTGGAGCTGCAAATCCTTATTTCTTATCCAAGGAACCGGTGTTGGACTTGCAGTATTTCACTAAAAAGTTTAGGCTTCAGTATATAGACCGTTTAATGTAAAACTCAATATTTTCGTATGGGATTAACACATGGATTTTGAAAAAAAACTCAAAAAATATAATAATATCGTTTTAATGCATAATTACCTCCTGTACTAATATATGGTGATGGTTAAAGAGGTTTGGAACCTTTGTTGTAGAATAGTGATTTTATAATGGTAAGTCCACTAATTTAGGGAGTATATGAAATTTTACTAAATTAGTTTATAAAAAAATTGAACGATGCTGATGTACCATGAAAGAGAGTTTAACATACATTAATATAAATTTAGAATGTAGTTAGAACTTTTAAAACAACACTAAAGATTATAGGGTTTAGTAAATAAAACATTTACCAAAAATTAATATTTTTGTAGAGGTTAACACATAGATTTTGAGAAAATTTAAAAAAATATGAAAATATTGTTATAATGCATAGTTGCATCATACACTAATATATGATAATGTTGAAACAGGTTTAAAGCCTTTGTTGTCTCCGTTTTCAAGAAAATAGCGATTTTGTAATGGTTATTCTACTGATTTAGATAGTATTATGAAGTTTTACTAATTAACTGATAAAAAATTAGAACGATTCCATATACCATAAAAGAGAGTTTAACATACATTAATAAAAAATTAAAATGTCGTTAGAAAATTTAGAACAACAATAAAAAGTATAAGTTTTAGTATATAGAGCGTTTAACAGGAAACTCAATATATTCGTAGACACATAGATTTTGAGAAAAAATCAAAAAATATAATAATATTACTTTAATGCATAGTTGCCTTATGTACTAATATATGATGATGACCAGAGATGTTTGGAACATTTGTTGTCTCCATTTCTTTAGAGAATAGCGATTTTATATTGGTTAGTCCACTAATTTAGGGATTATATGAAATTTTACTAAATTAGTTTATTATAAAAATTGAAGGATGCTTATGTACCATGAAAGAAAGTTTAACATACATTAATATAAATGTAGAATGTGGTTAGAAATTTTAAAACAACACTGAAGATTATAGGGTTCAGTATATAAATCATTTACCAAAATTCAATATTTTTGTAGAGGTTAGGTTAACAAATAAATTTTGAGAAAATTTAAAAAATATGACAATATTTTTTTTAATGCATAGTTGCATCCTACATTAATATATGATGATGTTGAAAGAGGTTTAGAGCCTTTGTTGTCTCCGTTTTTAAAGAAAATAGAGATTTTGTAGTGGTTATTCCACTGATTAAGATATTATTATGATTTTTTACTAATTAATTGATAAAAAATTAGAACGATTCCCATATACCCTAAATGAGAGTTTAACATACATTTATAAAATTTAGAATGTCGTTAGAAAATTTAGAACAACAATAAAAAGTATAAGTTTCAGTATATAGAGCGTTTAACAGAAAATTCAATATTTTCGTAGGAGTTAACACTTAGATTTTGAGAATTTTTTTAAAAAATAAAAATATTGCTTTAATGCATTGTTTCCTCATGTACTAATAAATGGTGATGGTCAAAGAGGTTTGAAACCTTTTTTGTCTTCATTTCTCTAGAAAATAGCAATTTTATAATGGCTAGTCCATTAATTTAGGAAGAATATGAAATTTTACTAAATTAATTTTTCTTTTTAAAATTAAAAGATGTTAATGTACCATAAAAGAGAGTTTGGCATACATTAATACGAATACAATGTGGTTAGAAATTTTAAAACAATACTAAAGATTATAGGGTTCGGTATATAAAGAATTTACCGAAATTCAATATCTTTGTAGAGGTTAACACATAGATTTTGAGAAAATTTCAAAAATATGACAATATTGTTTTAATGCATAATTGCATCCTACACTAATATATGATGATGTTGAAAGAGGTTTAGAGCCTTTGTTATCTCCGTTTTTCAAGAAAATAGCGATTTTGTAGTAGTTATACCACTGATTTAGATAGGATTATAAAGCTTTAATAATTAATTGACAAAAAAGTAGGACGATTCCCATATACCATAAAAGAGAGTTTAACATACACTAATACAAATTTAGAATGTCATTAGAAAATTTAGAACATCACTAAAAAGTATAAGTTTCAGTGTATAGAGAGTTTAACAGAAAACTCAATATTTTCGTAGACACATAGATTTTGAGAAAAATTTAAAAAATATAATAATATTCCTTTAACGCATAGTTGCTTCATGTACTAATATATGATGATGGTCAAAGAGGTTTGGAACCTTTGTTGTGTCCATTTCTTTAGGGAATAACGATTTTATATTGGTTAGTCCACTCATTTAGGGAAAATATGAAAGTTTACTATATTAATTTATTAAAAAAATTGAACGATGCTCATTTACCATGAAAGGGAGTTTAGCATACATTAATACCAATGTATAATGTGGTTGGAAATTTTAAAACAACACTAAAGATTATTGGCTTCAGTATATAAAGCACTTACCAAAATTTAATATTTTGTAGAGGTTAACACAGATTTTGAGAAAATTTCAAAAAAATATGACAATATTATTTTAATGCATAGTTGCATCCAGCACTGACATATGATGATGTTGAAAGAGGTTTGGAGCCTTTGTTGTCTCCGTTTTTCAATAAAATAGTCATTTTATAGTGGTTATTCCACCGATTTTGGTAGTATTATGAAGTTTTACTAAGTTAATTAATAAAAAATTATAACGAATCTCATATACCATGAAAGAGAGTTTAAAATACATTAATAAAAATGTAGAATATGAGTATAAATTTGAAACAAACAAGTTTAGGCTTCAATATATAGACCGTTTAACGTAAAACTCAATATTTTCGTAGGGGTTAACACATGGATTTTTAGAAAAATTCAAAAATATAATAATATTGCTTTAATGCATAATTACCTCATGTGCTAATATATGGTGATGGTCAAAGAGGTTTTGAACCTTTGTTGTCTTCATTTCTCTAGAGAGAGTTTAACGTACATTAATTTTAGGGAGTATATAAAATTTTACTAAATTAATTTATAAAAAAATTGAACGATGCTCATATACCATGAGAGAGAGTTTAACATACATTAATATAAATGTATAATGCGGTTAGAAATTTTAAAACAACACGAAAGATTTTAGGGTTCAGTATATAAAGTATTTACCAAAATTCAATATGTTTGTAGAGGTTAACACATAGTTTTTGAATTTTTTTTTAAAAATATGATAATATTGTTTTAATATATAGTTGCATCCTACACTAATATATGATGATGTTAAAAGAGGTTTGGAGCCTTTGTTGTCTCCGTTTTTCAAAAAAATAGAGATTTTGTAGTGGTTATTCCACTGATTTAGATAGTATTATGAAGTTTTACTAATTAATTGATAAAAAATTATAACGATTCTCATATACCATAAAAGAGAGTTTAACATACATTTATATAAATTTAGAATATCGTGAGAAAATTTAGAACAACAATAAAAAGTATAAGTTTCAGTATATAGAGCGTTTAACAGAAAACTCAATATTTTCGTAGGGGTTAACACATAGATTTTGTGAAAAATTCAAAAAATAAAAATATTGCTTTCATTCATAGTTTCCTCATATACTAATATATGGTGATGGTCAAAGAGGTTTGAAACCTTTGTTGTCTTCATTTCTCTAGAAAATAGCGATTTTATAATGGGTAGTCCATTAATTTTATGGAGAATATGAAATTTTACTAAAGTAAGTTTTTTTAAAAATTGAACGATGTTCATGTACCACAAAAAAGAGTTTGGCATACATTAATACGAATGTAGAATGTGGTTAGAAATTTTAAAACAATAC
>NC_027756.1:1209832-1320485 GCF_000695525.1 Brassica oleracea var. oleracea
AAAAAAATTGAACGATGCTCATATACCATGAGAGAGAGTTTAACATACATAAATATAAATGTAGAATGTGGTCAGAAATTTTAAAACAACACGAAATATTTTAGGGTTCAGTATATAAAGTATTTACCAAAATTCAATATGTTTGTAGAGGTTAACACATAGTTTTTGAAAAAAATTCAAAAAATATGATAATATTGTTTTAATACATAGTTGCATCCTTCACTAATATATGATGATGTTGAAAGAGGTTTAGAGCCTTTGTTGTCTCCGTTTTTCAAAAAAATAGAGATTTTGTAGTGGTTATTCCACTGATTTAGATAGTATTATGAAGTTTTACTAATTAATTGATAAAAAATTATAACGATTCTCATATACCATAAAAGAGAGTTTAACATACATTTATATAAATTTAGAATATCGTTAGAAAATTTAGAACAACAATAAAAAGTATAAGTTTCAGTATATAGAGCGTTTAACAGAAAACTCAATATTTTCGTAGGGGTTAAACACATAGATTTTGTGAAAAATTCAAAAAAATAAAAATATTGCTTTCATGCATAGTTTCCTCATGTACTAATATATGGTGATAGTCAAAGAGGTTTGGAACCTTTATTGTCTTCATTTCTATTGAAAATAGCGACTTTATAATGGGTAGTCCATTAATTTATGGAGAATATGAAATTTTACTAAATTAAGTTTTTTCAAAAATTGAACGATGTTCATGTACCATAAAAACGAGTCTGGCATACATTAATACGAACGTAGAATGTGGTTATAAATTTTAAAACAATACTAAAGATTATAGGATTCAGTATATAAAGCATTTACCAAAATTCAATATTTTTGTAGAGGTTAACACATAGATTTTGAGAAAATATCAAAAAATATGACAATATTGTTTTAGTGCATAGTTGCATCCTACACTAATATATGATGATGTTGAAAGAGGTTTAGAGCCTTTGTTGTCTCTCTTTTTCAAGAAAATAACGATTTTGTAGATTTAGATAGTATTATAAAGTTTTACTAATTAATTGATAAAAAAATTAGAACGATTCTCATATACCATAAATGAGAGTTTAACATACACTAATACAAATTTAGAATGTCGCTAGAAAATTTAGAACAACAATAAAAAGTATAAGTTTCAGTGTATAGAGCGTTTAACAGAAAACTCATTATTTTCGTATCACATAGATTTTGAGAAAAATTCAAAAAATATATAATATAGCTTTAATGCATAATTACCTCATGTACTAATATATGGTGATGGTCAAAGAGGTTTTGAACCTTTGTTGTCTTCATTTCTCTAGAGAGAGTTTAACATACATTAATTTTAGGGAGTATATAAAATTTTACTAAATTAATTTATCAAAAAAATTGAACGATGCTCATATACCATGAGAGAGAGTTTAACATACATTAATATAAATATAGAATGTGGTTAGAAATTTTAAAACAACACGAAAGATTTTAGGGTTCAGTATATAAAGTATTTACCAAAATTCAATATGTTTGTAGAGGTTAACACATAGTTTTTGAAAAAATTTCAAAAAATATGATAATATTGTTTTAATACATAGTTGTATCCTACACTAATATATGATGATGTTGAAAGAGGTTTAGAGCCTTTGTTGTCTCCGTTTTTCAAAAACATAGAGATTTTGTAGTGGTTATTCCACTGATTTAGATAGTATTATGAAGTTTTACTAATTAGTTGATAAAAAATTATAACGACTCTCATATACCATAAAAGAGAGTTTAATATACATTTATATAAATTTATAATATCGTTAGAAAATTTAGAACAACAATAAAAAGTATAAGTTTCAGTATATAGAGCGTTTAACAGAAAACTCAATATTTTCGTTGGGGGTTAAACATATAGATTTTGTGAAAAATTCAAAAAAATAAAAATATTGCTTTCATGCATAGTTTCCTCATGTACTAATTTATGGTGATAGTCAAAGAGGTTTGGAATCCTTGTTGTCTTCATTTCTATAGAAAATAGGGATTTTATAAGGGCTAGTCCATTAATTTATGGAGAATATGAAATTTTACTAAATTAAGTTTTTTAAAAAATTGAACGATGTATAAGTTTCGGTATATATAGCGTTTAAACGAAAACTCAATACGAATGTAAAATGTAGTTAGAAATTTTAAAACAATACTAAAGATTATAGGGTTCAGTATATAAAGAATTTACCAAAATTCAATATTTTTGTAGAGGTTAACACATAAGATTTTGAGAAAATATCAAAAAATATGACAATATTGTTTTAATACATAGTTGCATCCTACACTAATATATGATGATGTTAAAAGAGGGTTTTTCAGGAAAATAGTTATTTTATAGTAGTTATTTCATCGATTTAGGGAGTATTATAAAGTTTTACTAATTAATTGATAAACAAATTAGAACGATTCTCATATACCGTAAAGGAGAGTTTAACATACACTAATACAAATTTAGAATGTCGTTAGAATATTTAGGACAACAATAAAAAGAATAAGTTTCAGTACAGAAAACTCATTATTTTCGTAGACATATAGATTTTGAGAAAAATTCAAAAAATATAATAATATTGCTTTAATGCATAGTTGCCTCATGTACTAATATATGATGATGGTCAAAGAGGTTTTGAACTTTTGTTTTCTCCATTTCTTTAGAGAATATCAATTTTATATTGGTTAATCCACTAATTTATGGAGTATATGAAATTTTAATATATTAATTTATAAAAAAAAATTGAACGATGCTCAATTACCATGAAAGAGAATTTAGCATACATTAATAACAATGTAGAATGTGGTTAGTAATTTTAAAACAACACTTAAGATTATAGGCTTCAGTATATAAAGCGTTTACCAAAATTCAATAATTTTTTAGGGGTTAACACATATTTTGAGAAAATTTCAAAAAATATGACAATATTGTTTTAATGCATAGTTGCCATCCTACACTAATATATGATGATGTTGAAAGAGGTTTAGAGCCTTTGTTGTCTCCGTTTTTCAAGAAAATAACGATTTTGTAGTGGTTATTCCACTTTATTTAGATAGTATTATGAAATTTTACTAATTAATTGATAAAAAACTAGAACGATTCTCATATATCATAAAAGAGAGTTTAACCTAACCTAATACAAATTTAGAATGTTGTTAGAAAATTTACAACAACAATAAAAAGTATAAGTTTCGGTATATATAGCGTTTAAACGAAAACTCAATACGAATGTAAAATGTAGTTAGAAATTTTAAAACAATACTAAAGATTATAGGGTTCAGTATATAAAGCATTTGCCAAAATTAAATATTTTTTGTAGTGGTTAACACATATATTTTGAGAAAAATTCAAAAATATGACAATATTGTTTTAATGAATATTTGCATCCTACACTAATATATGATGATGTTGAAAGAGGTTTAGAGCCTTTGTTGTCTCCGTTTTGAAAATAACGATTTTGTAGTTGTTATTCCAGTGATTTAGATAGTATTATAAAGTTTTACTAACTAATTGATAAAAAACTAGAACGATCCATATACCATAAAAGAAAGTTTAACATACACTAATACAAATTTAGAATTTCGTTGGAAAATTTACAACAAAAATAAAAATTATAAGTTTTAGTATATAGAGCGTTTAACAGAAAACTCAATATTTTTGTAGACACGTAGATTTTGAGAAAAATTAAAAAAGTATAATAATATGGCTTTAATGGATAGTTGCCTCATGTACTGATAGATGATGATGGTCAAAGAGGTTTGGAACCTTTGTTGTCTCAGTTTCTTTAGAGAATATCGACTTTATATTGGTTAATCCACTAATTTAGGGAGTATATGAAATTTTAATATATTAATTTATAAAAAAAATTAAACCATGCTCATTTACCATGAAAGAGAGTTTAGCATACATTAATACCAATGTATAATGTGGTTAGAAATTTTAAAACAACACTAAAGATTATTGGCTTCAGTACATAAAGCACTTACCAAAATTTAATATTTTGTAGGGGTTAACACATAGATTTAGAAAAAATTTCAAAAAATATGAAAATATTATTTTAATGCATAGTTGCACCCAGCACTAACATATGATAATGTTGAAAGAGATTTGGAGCCTTTGTTGTCTCCGTTTTTCAATAAAATAGTCATTTTATAGTGGTTATTCCACCAATTTTGGAAGTATTATGAAGTTTTATTAAGTTAATTAATTAAAAATTATAACAAATCTTATATACCATGAAAGATAGTTAAATATACATTAATATAAACGTAGAATATGGTTATAAATTTCAAAATAACACCAAAGTTTTAGGCTTCTGTATATAGACCGTTTAACGTAAAACTCAATATTTTCGTATGGGATAACACACGGATTTTGAAAAAAAATCAAAAAATATAATATTATTGCTTTAATGCATAATTAACTCCTGTACTAATATATGGTGATGGTCAAAGTGGTTTTGAACTTTTGTTGTCTTCATTTCTCTAGAGATAGTTTAACATAAATTAATTTTAGGGAGTATATAAAATTTTACTAAATTAATTTATAAAAAAATTGAACGATGCTCATATACCATGAGAGAGAGTTTAACATACATTAATATAAAAGTAGAATGTGGTTAAAAATTTTAAAACAACACAAAAGATTTTAGGGTTCAGTATATAAAGTATTTACCAAAATTCAATATATTTGTAGAGGTTGACACATAGATTTTGAATTTTTTTTTAAAAAATATGATAATATTGTTTAATACATAGTTCCATCCTACACTAATATATAATGATGTTGAAAGAGGTTTAGAGCCTTTGTTGTCTCCATTTTTCAAGAAAATAGAGATTTTGTTGTGGTTATTCCACTGATTTAGATAGTATTATGAAGTTTTACTAATTAATTGATAAAAAATTAGAACGATTCCCATATACCATAAAAGAGAGTTGAACATACATTTATATAAATTTAGAATATCATTAGATAATTTAGAACAACAATAAAAAGTATAA
The DNA here is from genome assembly GCF_000695525.1 of Brassica oleracea var. oleracea. Taxonomy (NCBI): domain Eukaryota; kingdom Viridiplantae; phylum Streptophyta; class Magnoliopsida; order Brassicales; family Brassicaceae; genus Brassica; species Brassica oleracea. The sequence goes on from NC_027756.1 coordinate 1,214,837, forward strand.
GTTTTAATATATAGAGCGTTTAACAGAAAACTCAATATTTTCGTAGGGGTTAACACATAGATTTTGTGAGAAATTCAAAAAATAAAAAATATTGCTTTCATGCATAGTTTCCTCATGTACTAATATATGGTGATGGTCGAAGAGGTTTGGAACCTTTGTTGTCTTCATTTCTCTAGAAAATAGCGATTTTATAATGGTTAGTCCATTAATTTATGGAGAATATGAAATTTTACTAAATTAATTTTTTTTTAAGAAATTGAACGATGTTCATGTACCATAAAAAAAAATTTGGCATACATTAATACGAATGTAGAATGTGGTTTGAAATTTTAAAACAATACTAAAGATTATAGGATTTAGTATATAAAACATTTACCAAAATTCAATATTTTTGTAGAGGTTAACACATAGATTTTAGGAAAATTTTTTAAAAATATGTCAATATTGTTTTAATGCATAGCTACATCCTACACTAAATATGAAGATATTGAATGAGGTTTAGAGCCTTTGTTGTCCCCGTTTTTAAAGAAAATAACGATTTTGTAGATTTAGATAGTATTATAAAGTTTTAATAATTAATTGATAAAAAATTAGAACGATTCTCATATACCATAAAAGAGAGTTTAACATACACTAATACAAATTTAGAATGTCGTTAGAAAATTTAGAACAACAATAAAAAGTATAAGTTTCAGTATATAGAGCGTTTAACAGAAAACTCAATATTTTCGTAGACACATAGATTTTGAGAAAAATTCAAAATATATAATAATATTGCTTTAATGCATAGTTGCCTCATGTACTAATATATGATGATGGTCAAAGAAGTTTGGAACCTTTATTTTCTCCATTTCTTTAGAGAATATCAATTTTATATTGGTTAATCCACTAATTTAGGGAATATATGAAATTTTAATATATTAATTTATAAAAAAAATTGAACGATGCTCATTTACCATGAAAGTGAGTTTAGCATACATTAGTACCAATGTAGATTGTGGTTCGAAATTTTGAAACAACACTAAAGATTATAGGCTTCAGTATATAAAGCATTTACCAAAATTAAATATTTTTGTAGAGGTTGACACATATTTTGAGAAAATTTTAAAAAATATGACAATATTGTTTTAATGTATAGTTGCATCCTACACTAATATATGATGATGTTGAAAGAGGTTTAGAGCCTTTGTTGTCTCCGTTTTTCAAGAAAATAGCGATTTTGTAGTTGTTATTCCACTGATTTATATAGTATTATGAAATTTTACTAATTAATTGATAAAAAAACTAGAATGATTCTTATATACCATAAAAAAGAGTTTAACATACCCTAATACAAATTTAGAATATCGTTAGAAAATTTACAACAACAATTAAAAGTATAAGTTTCAGTATATAGAGCGTTTAACAGAAAACTCAATATTTTCGTCGGGGTTAACACATAGATTTTGAGAAAAATTCAAAAAATAACAATATTTCTTTAATGCATATTTGCCTCCTGTAATAATATATGGTGATTGTCAAAGAGGTTTGGAACCTTTGTTGTCTTCAATTCACTAGAAAATATCGAATTTATAAAGGAAAGTCCATGAATGTAGAGAGAATATGAAATTTTACTAAATTAATTTTTTAAAAAATTTAACAATGTTCATGTACCATGAAAGAGAGTTTAACACACATTAATACGAATATAAAATGTGGTTAGAAATTTTTAAACAAAACTAAAAATTATATGGTTCAGTATATAAAGCATTTACCAAAATTCAATATTTTTGTAGTGGTTAACACATATATTTTGAGAAATTTTCAAAAATATGAAAATATTGTTTTAATGCATAGTTGCATCCTACACTAATATATGATGATGTTGAAAGATGTTTAAAGCCTTTGTTGTCTCCGTTTTGAAAATAGCGATTTTGTAGTGGTTATTCCAGTGATTTAGATAGTATTATAAGGTTTTACTAACTAATTGATAAAAAATTAGAACGATTCCCATATACCATAAAAGAGAGTTTAACATACACTAAAAAAAATTTAGAATGTCGTTAGAAAATTTACAACAACAACAAAAAGTATAAGTTTCAGTATATAGAGTGTTTAACAGAAAACTCAATATTTTCGTAGACCCGTAGATTTTGAGAAAAATTCAAAAAATATAATAATATTGCTTTCATGGATAGTTGCCTCATGTACTAATAGATGATAATGGTCAAAGAGGTTTGGAACCTTTGTTGTCTCCATTTCTTTAGAGAATATCGACTTTATATTGGTTAATCCACTAATTTAGGAAGTATATGAAATTTTAATATATTAATTTATAAAAAAATTTAAACGATGCTCATTTACCATGAAAGAGAGTTTAGCATACATTAATACCAATTTATAATGTGGTTAGAAATTTTAAAACAACACTAAAGATTATTGACTTCAGTATATAAAGCACTTACCAAAATTCAATATTTTGTAGGGATTAACACATAGATTTTGAGAAATTTCAAAAAATATGACAATATTATTTTAATGCATAGTTTCATCCAGCACTAACATATGATAATGTTGAAAGAGGTTTGGAGCCTTTTATGTCTCCGTTTTTCAATAAAATAGTCATTTTATAGTGGTTATTCCACTGATTTTGGGAGTATTATGAAGTTTTACTAAGTTAATTAATAAAAAATTATAACGAATCTTATATACCATGAAAGATAGTTTAAAATACATTAATACAAATGTAGAATATGGTTATAAATTTCAAAACAACACCAAAAAGTTTAGGCTTCTGTATATAGACTGTTTAACGTAAAACTCAATATTTTCGTATGGGATAGCACACGGATTTTGAAAAAAAATCAAAAAATATAATATTATTGCTTTAATGCATAATTACCTCCTGTACTAATATACGGTGATGGTCAAAGAGGTTTGAAACCTTTGTTGTCTTCATTTCTCTAGAGAATAGTAATTTTATAAAGGTTAGTCCACTAATTTATGGAGTATATGAAAGTTTATTAAATTAATTTATAAAAAATTTATCGATGCTCTTGTACCGTGAAAGAGAGTGTAACATACATAAATATAAATGTAGAATGTGGCTAGAAATTTTAGAACACTAAAGATTATAGGGTTCAATATATAAAGCATTTACCAAAATTCAATATTTTTGTAGAGGTTAACACATTGATTTTGAGAAAATTTTAAAAATATGACAATATTGTTTTAATGCATAGTTGCATCCTACACTAATATATGATGATTTTTAAAAAGGTTTAAAGCCTTTGTTGTCTCCGTTTTTTAAGAAAATAGTGTTTTTAGTGGTTATTCCACTTATTTAGATAATATTATGAAGGTTTACTAGTTGATTGATAAAAAATTAGAGCGATTCTCGTATACCTTAAAAGAGGGTTGAACATACATTAATAAAAAATTAGAATGTTGTTAGAAAAGTTAGAACAACAATAAAAAGTATAAGTTTAAGTATATAGAGCGTTTAACACAAAATTCAATATGATGATGGTCAAAGTGGTCAATAAAACAGAGTTTAACATACATTTATTTAAATTTAGAATATCGTTAGAAAATTTAGAACAACAATAAAAAGTATAAGTTTAAGTATATAGAGCGTTTAACACAAAATTCAATATGATGATGGTCAAAGTGGTCAATAAAACAGAGTTTAACATACATTTATTTAAATTTAGAATATCGTTAGAAAATTTAGAACAACAATAAAAAGTATAAGTTTCAGTATATATAGCGTTTAAGAGAAAACTCAATATTTTCGTAGGGGTTAACACATAGATTTTGTGAAAAATTCAAAAAAATAAAAATATTGCTTTCATGCATAGTTTCCTCATGTACTAATATATGGTGATGGTCAAAGAGGTTTGGAACTTTTTTTGTCTTCATTTCTGTAGAAAATAGCGATTTTATAATGGATAGTCCATTAATTTATGGAGAATATGAAATTTTACTAAATTATTTTTTTTTAAATTGAACGATTTTCATGTACCATATAAAATAGTTTGGCATACGAATGTAGAATGTGGTTAAAAATTTTAAAACAATACTAAAAATTATAGGATTCAGTATATAAAGCATTTACCAAAATTCAATATTTTTGTAGAGGTTGTTAACACATAGATTTTGGGAAAATTTCAAAAAATATGACAATATTATTTTAATGCATAGTTGCATCCTACACTAATATATGATGATGTTGAAAGAGGTTTAGAGCCTTTGTTGTCTCCGTTTTTCAAGAAAATAATGATTTTGTAGTGGTTTGGATAGTATTATAAAGTTTTACTAATTAATTGATAAAAAATTAGAACGATTCTCATATACCATAAAAGAGAGATTAACATACACTAATACAAATTTAAAATATTGTTAGAAAATTTAGAACAATCATAAAAAGTATAAGTTTCAGTATATAGAGTGTTTAAAAGAAAACTCAATATTTTCGTTGACACATAGATTTTAAGAAAAATTCAAAAAATATAATAATATTGCTTTAATGCATAGTTGCCTCATGTACTAATATATGATGATGGTCAAAGAGGTTTGTAACCTTTGTTGTCTCTAGTTCTTTAGAGAATATCAATTTTATATTGGTTAATCCACTAATTTAGGGAGTATATGAAATTTTAATATATTAATTTATAAAAAAAAATTGAACGATGCTCATTTACCATGAAAGAGAGTATAGCATACATTAATACCAATATAAAATGTGGTTGGAAATTTTAAAACAACACTAAAGATTATAGATTTCATTATATAAAGCCTTTACCAACGTTCAATATTTTTGTAGGGTTTAACACATAGATTTTGAGAAAATTTCAAAAATATGACAATATTTTTTTAATACATAGTTTCATCCTGCACTAACATATGATGATGTTGAAAGAGGTTTGGAGCCTTTGTTGTCTCCGTTTTTCAAGAAAATAGCCATTTTATAGTGGTTATTCTACCGAATTTGGGAGTATTATGAAGTTTTACTAAGTTAATTAATAAAACATTATAACGAATCTTATATACCATGAAAAAGAGTTTAAAATACATAATACAAATGTAGAATTTGGTTATAAATTTTAAACAACACCAAAAAGTTTAGGCTTCAGTATATAGACCGTTTAACGTAAAACTCAATATTTTAATACATGGATTTTGAGAAAAATTCAAAAAATATAGTAATATTACTTTAATGCCTAATTACCTCATGTACTAATATATGGTGATGATCAAAGAGGTTTGGAACCTTTGTTATCTTCATTTCTCTAGAGAATAGTGATTTTGTAACCGTTAGTCCACTAATTTAGGGAGTATATGAAATCTTACTAAATTAATTTTTTTAAAAAAATTGAATGATGCTCATGAACCATGAAAGAGATTTTAAAATACATTAATATAAATTTAGAATGTGGTTAGAAATTTTAAAACAACACAAAAGATTATAGGGTTCAATATATAAAGCATTTACCAAAATTCATTATTTTCGTAGGGTTTTAACACATAGATTTTGAGAAAATTTCAAAAAATATGACAATATTGTTTTAATGCATAGTTTCATCATGCACTAACATATGATGATGTTGAAAGAGGTTTTGAGCCTTTGTTGTCTCCGTTTTCAAGAAAATTGTCATTTTATAGTGGTTATTCCACTGATTTATAGAGTATTATGAAGGTTTACTAATTAATTGATAAAAAATTGTAACGAATCTTATATACCATGAAAGAGAGTTTAAAATGCATTAATACAAATGTATAATATGGTTATAAATTTCAAAACAACACCAAAAAGTTTAGGCTTCTGTATATAGACCGTTTAACATAAAACTCAATATTTTTGTATGGACACACAGATTTTGAAAAAAATTAAAAAATATAATAATATTGCTTTAATGCATAATTACCTCATGTACTAATATATGGTGATGGTCAAACAGGTTTGGAACCTTTGTTATCTTCATTTCTCTAAAGAATAGTAATTTTATATTGGTTAGTCCACTAATTTAGGGAGTATATGAAATTTTACTAAATTAATTTATAAAAAAATTGAACGATGCTCATGTTCCATGAAAGAGAGTTTAACATACATTAATATAAATGTATAATATGGTTAGAAATTTTAAAACAACGCTAAAGATTATAAGGTTCAATATATAAAGCATTAACCAAAATTCATTATTTTCGTAGGGGGTTAACATATCGATTTTGAGAAAAAAATAATATTGCTTTAATGCATAGTTACCTCATGTACTAGTATATGATGATGGTCAAAGAGGTTTGGAACCTTTGTTATCTCCATTTCTTTAGAGAATATCGATTTTATATTGGTTAATTCACTAATTTAGGGAGTATATGAAATTTTAATATATTAATTTATAAAAAAAATGTAATGATGCTCATTTTCCATGAAACAGAGTTTAGCATACATTAATACCAATGTAGAATGTGATTAGAAATTTTAAAACAACACTAAAGATTATAGGGTTTAGTATATAAAGCTTTAACCAAAATTCAATATTTTTGTAGAGGTTAACACATAGATTTTAAGAAAATTTCAAAAATTATGACAATATTTTTTTAATGCATAGTTGCATCCTACACTAATATATGATGATCTTGAAAGAGGTTTAGAGCCTTTGTTTTCACCGTTATTCAAGAAAATAGTGATTTTTTAGTGGTTATTCCACTGATTTAGATAGTATTATGAAGGTTTACTAGTTAATTGATAAAAAATTAGACCGATTCTCGTATACAATAAAAGAGGGTTTAACTTACATTAATAAAAAATTAGAATGTCGTTAGAAAATTTAGAACAACAATAAAAAGTATAAGTTTAAGTATATAGAGCGTTTAATAGAAAGCTCAATATTTTCGTAGACACAGAGATTTTGAGAAACATTCAAAAAATATAATAAGTTTGCTTTAATGCATAGTTGCCTCATGTACTAATATATGATGATGGTCAAACAGGTTTGGAACCTTTGTTGTCTCCATTTCTTTACGGAATAGCGATTTTATATTCGTTAGTCCACTCATTTACGGAACATATGAAATTTTACTATATTAATTTATAAAAAAATTGAACGATGCTCATTTACCATGAAAGAGAGTTTAACATACATTAATACCAATGTATAATGTGGTTAGAAATTTTAAAACAACACTAAAGATTATAGGCTTCAGTATATAAAGCACTTAACAAAATTCAATATTTTGTAGAGGTTGTTAACACATAGATTTTGAGAAAATTTCAAAAAATATGACAATTTTATTTTAATGCATAGTTGCATCCAGCACTAACATATGATGATGTTGAAAGAGGTTTGGAGCTTTGTTGTCTCCGTTTTTCAGTAAAATAGTCATTTTATAGTGGTTATTCCACCGATCTTGAGAGTATTATGAAGTTTTACTAAGTCAATTAATAAAAAAATATAACAAATTTTATATACCATGAAGGAGATTTTAAAATAAACTAATACAAATGTAGAATATGATTATAAATTTAAAACAAAACTAAAAAGTTTAGGTTTCAATATATAGACCGTTTAACGTAAAACTCAATATTTTCGTAGGGGGGGTTAACACATGGATTTTGAGAAAAAATCAAAAAATATAATAATATTGCTTTAATGCATAATTACCTCATGTACTAATATATGGTGATGGTAAAATAGGTTTTGAACATTTGTTGTCTTCATTTCTCTAGAGAGAGTTTAACGCACATTAATTTCAGGGAGGATATGAAATTTTACTAAATTAATTTATAAAAAAAATTGAACGATGCTCATATATCATGGGGGAGAGTTTAAAGTACATTAATATAAATGTAGAATGTGGTTAGATATTTTAAAACAACACTAAATATTATAGGGTTCTTCTGTATATAAAGCATTTACCAAAATTCAATATTTTTGTAGAGGTTAACACAAAGAAATATGATAATAATGTTTTAATGCATAGTTGCATCTTACACTAATATATGATGATATTGAAAGAGGTTTATAGCCTTTGTTGTCTCCGCTTTTTAAGAAAATAGAGATTTTGTACTTGTTATTCCACTGATTTAGATAGTATTATGAAGCTTTACTAATTAATTGATAAAAATTAGAACGATTCCCATATAGTACAAAAGAGAGTTTAACATACATTTATATAAATTTAGAATGTCGTTAGAAAATTTAGAACAACAATAACAAAGTATAAGTTTCAGTATATAGAGCGTTTAACAGAAAACTCAATATTTTCGTAGGGGGTTAACACATAGACTTTGAGAAAAATTCAAAAAAAAATAAAATATTGTTTTTATACATAGTTTCCTCATGTACTAATATATGGTGATGGTCAAATAGGTTTGGAACCTTTGTTGTCTTCATTTCTCTAGAAAATAGCGATTTTATAAAGGCTAGTCCATTAATTTAGGGAGAATATGAAATTTTACTAAATTAATTTTTTTTTTAAAAGAACGATGTTCATGTACCATAAAAGAGAGTTTGATATACATTAATACGAATGTACAATGTGGTTAGAAATTTTTAAAAAAATTCTAAAGATTATAGGATTCAGTATATAAAGCTTTTACCAAAATTCAATATTTTTGTAGACAATATTGTTTTAATGCATAGTTGCACCTTACACTAATATATGATGACGTTGAAAGAGGTTTAGAGCTTTTGTTGTCTCCGTTTTTCAAGCAAATAGCGATTTTGTAGTGGTTATTCCACTGATTTAGATAGTATTATGAAGTTTTACTAATTAATTGATAAAGAAATTAGAACGATTCCCATATACCATAAAAGAGAGTTTAACATACACTAATACAAATTTAGAATGTCGTTAGAAAATTTAGAACAACAATAAAAAGAATAAGTTTCGGTATATAGAGCGTTTAACAGAAAACTAAATATTTTCGTTGACACATTGATTTTGAGAAATTTTTTAAAAATATAATAATATTGCTTTAATGCATAGTTGCCTCATGTACTAATATATGATGATGGTCAAAGAGGTTTGAAACCTTTGTTGTCTCCATTTTTTTAGAGAATATCGATTTTATATTGGTTAATCCATTAATTTATAGAGTATATGAAATTTTAATATATTAATTTATAAAAAAAATTGAATGATGCTCATTTACCTTGAAACAGAGTTTAACATACATTAATACCAATGTAGAATGTGGTTAAAAATTTTAAAACAACACTAAAGATTATAGACTTCAGTATATAAAGCATTTACCAAAATCCAATATTTTTGTAGGGGTTAACACATAGATTTTGAGAAAAATTCAATAAATATGACAATATTGTTTTGCATAGTTTCATCCTGCACTAAGATATGATGATGTTTAAAGAGGTTTGGGGCCTTTGTTGTCTCCGTTTTTCAAGAAAATAGCCTTTTTATAGTGGTTATTCTACCGATTTTGGGAGTATTATGATGTTTTACTAAGTTAATCAATAAAAAATTATAATGGTTCTCATATACCATGAAAGATAGTTTAAAATACATTAATACAAATGTAGAATATGATTATAAATTTTAAAACAACACTAAAAAGTTTGGGCTTCAGTATATAGACCGTTTAACGTAAAACTCAATATTTTCGTCGGGGTTAACACATAGATTTTGAGAAATTTTTTAAAAATATAACAATATTGCTTTAATACATAGTTTTCTCTTTTACTAATATATGGTGATGGTCAAAGATGTTTGGAACATTTGTTGTCTTCTTTTCTCTAGAGAATGATGATTTTATAAAGGTTAGTCCACTAATTTAGGGAGTATATGAAATTTTACTAAATTAATTTATAAAAAAATTGAACGATGCTCATTTACCGTGAAAGAGAGTTTGACATACATTAATACAAATGTAGAATATGGTTAGAAATATTAAAACAACACTAAATATTATAGGGTTCAGTATATAAAACATTTAACAAAATTCAATATTTTTGTTGCGGTTAACACATATTTTGAGAAAACTTTAAAAAATATGACAATATTGTTTTAACCTATACTAATATATGATGATGTTGAAAGAGGTTTAGAGCCTTTGTTGTCTCTGTTTTTCAAGAAAATAATGATTTTGTAGTGGTTATTCCACTGATTTAGATAGTATTATGAAGTTTTACTAATTAATTGATAAAAAATTGGAACGATTCCCATATACCATAAAAGAGAGTTTAACATACATTAGTAAAAATTTAAAATGTCGTTAGAAAATTTAGAACAACAATAAGAAGTATAAGTTTTAATATATAGAGCGTTTAACAGAAAACTCATTATTTTCGTAGAGGTTAACACATAAATTTTGAGAAAAATTCAAAAATATAACAATATTTTTTTAATGCATAGTTGCCTCAAATACTAATATATGATGATGGTTAAAGAGGTTTGGAACCTCTGTTGTCTCCATTTCTTTAGAGAATAGCGATTTTATATTGGCTAGTCCACTAATTTAGGGAGTATATGAAATTTTACTATATTATTTTATATAAAAAAAAGAACGATGCTCATTTACAATGAAAAAGAGTTTAGATACATGAATACAAATGTAAAATATGGCTAGAAATTTTAAAACAACACTAAATATTATAGGCTTTCAGTATATAAAGCATTTACCAAAATTCAATATTTTTGTAGAGGTTAGCACATATATTTTGAGAAAATCTCAAAAAATATGACAATATTGTTTTAATGCATAATTGCATCCTGCACTAAAATATGATGATGTTGAAAGAGGTTTAGGGTCTTTGTTGTCTACGTTTTTCAAGAAAATAGCGATTTTGTAGTGGTTATTCCACTGATTTAGATAGTATTATGAAGTTTTACTAATTAATTGGTAAAAAATTAGAACGATTCACATATATCATAAAAGAGAGTTTAACATACATTAATACAAATTTAGAATATCGTTAGAAAATTTAGAACAACAATAAAAAGTATAAGTTTCAGTATATAGAGCGTTTAACAGAAAACTCAATATTTTCGTAGGGTAACATATAGATTTTAAAAAAAAATCAAAAAAATAAAAATATTGGTTTAATGCATAGTTGCCTCATGTACTAATATATGGTTATGGCCAAATAGGTTCGGAGCCTTTGTTGTCTTCATTTCTTTAGAAAATAGCGATTTTATAACGGCTAGTCCATTAACTTCGGGAAAATATGAAATTTTACTAAATTAATTTTTTAATAAACTGAACGATGTTCATGTACCATGACAGAGAGTTTGGCATACATTTATACGAATGTAGATATGGTTACAAAATTTAAAACAACACTAAAGATCATAGGGTTCAGTATATAAAGCATTTACCAAAATTCAATATTTTTGTAGAGGTTAACACATATTTTGAGAAAATTTCAAAAAATATGACAATATTGTTTTAATGCATTAGGTGCATCCTACACTAATATATGATGATGTTTAATGAGGTTTAGAGCCTTTGGTGTCTCCGTTTTTCAAGAAAATAGCGATTTTGTAGTGGTTATTCCAATGATTTAGATAGTTTAATGAAGTTTTACTAATTAATTGATAAAAAAAATAGAATGATTCCCATATAGCATAAAATAGAGTTTAACATACACTAGTACAAATTGAGAATTTCATTAGTAAATTTAGAACAACAATAAAAAGTATAAGTTTCAGTATATAGAGTGTTTAACAGAAAACTCAATACTTTCGTAGACACATAGATTTTGAGAAAAAAATCAAAAAATATAATAATATTGATTTAGTGCATAGTTGTCTCATGTACTAATATATGATGATGGTCAAAGAGGTTTGGAACCTCTACTGTCTCCATTTATCTAGAGAATATCGATTTTATATTAGTTATTCCACTAATTTAGGGAGTATATGACATTTTACAATATTAATTTATAAAAAAATTGAACGATGCTCATGTACCATGAAAGAGAGTTTACCATAAATTAATATAAATGTAGAATGTGGTTAGAAATTTTAAAACAAAACTAAAGATTATAGGGTTCAGTATATAAATCATTTACCAGAATATAGGCTAACACATATATTTTGAGAAAATTTAAAAAAATATGTAAATATTGTTTTAATGCATAGTCGCATCCTACACTAATATATGATGATGTTGAAAGAGGTTTAGAGCCTTTGGTGTCTCCGTTTTTCAAGAAAATAGTGATTTTGTAGTGGTTATTCCACTGATTTAGATAGTATTATGAAATTTTACTAATTAATTGATAAAAAATTATAAATATTCTCATATACCATAAAAGAAAGTTTAACATACACTAATACAAATAAATGTCGTTAGGAAATTTAGAACAACAGTAAAAAGTATAAGTTTCAGTATATTGAGCGTTTAACGTTAACTCAATATTTTCTTAGACACATAGATTTTGAAAAAAAATTCAAAAAATAAAATAATATTGCTTTAACGCATAGTTGCCTCATGTACTAATATACAATGATGGTCAAAGAGGTTTGGAACCTCTGTTGTCTCTATTTCTCTAGAAAATAGCGATTTTATATTGGTTAATCCACTAATTTAGGGAGTATCTGAAATTTTACTAATTTAACTTATAAAAATATTAAACGATGCTCATGCACCATGAAATAGAGTTTAGCATACATTAATACAAATGTAGAATGTGGTTAGAAATTTTAAAACAACAATAAAGATTATAGGCTTCAATATATAAAGCATTTACCAAAATTCAATATTTTTTAGAGGTTAATACATAAATTTTGAAAAAAAATTTAAAAATATGATAATATTGTTTTAATGCATAGTTGCATCATACAATAATATATTATGATGTTGGAAGAGTTTTAGAGCCTTTGTTGTCTCTGTTTTTTAAAAAAAAGCGATTTTGTAGTGATTATTCTACTAATTTAGATAGTATTATGAAGTTTTAATAATTAATTGATAAAAAATTAGAATGATTCTCATATACCATAAAAGAGAGTTTAACATACACTAATACAAATTTAAAATGTAGTTAGAAAATTTATAACAACAATAAAAAAAATATATAAGTTTCAATATATAGAGCGTTTAACATATAACTCAATATTTTCGTAGACACATAGATTTTGAAAAAAATTCAAAAAATATAATAATATTGCTTTAATGCAGAGTTGTCTCATGTACTAATATATTATGATGATCAAAGAGGTTTGGTACCTCTTTTGTCTTCATTTCTTTAGAGAATAGCAATTTTATATTAGTTAATCCACTAATTTAGAGAGTATATGAACTTTTACTATATTAATTTATAAAAAAAAATGAACGATGCTCATTTACAATGAAAGAGAGTTTAGATACATGAATACAAATTTAGATGGTTAGAAATTTTAAAACAACACCAAAGATTATTGGCTTCAGTATATAAAGCATTTACCAAAATTCAATATTTTTGTAGAGGTTAACACATATTTTGAGAAAATTTCAAAAAATATGACAATATTATTTTAATGCATAGATGCATCCTGCACTAATATATGATGACGTTGAAAGAGGTTTCGAGATTGTGTTGTCTCCGTTTTTCAATAAAATAGTGATTTTGTAAGGGTTATTCCACTGATTTAGACAGTATTATGAAGTTTTACTAATTAATTGATAAAAAATTCGAACAACTCCCATATACCATAAAAAAGAGTTTAACATACATTAATACAAATTTAGAATATCTTAAAAAAATTTAGAACAACAATAAAAAGTATAAATTTCAGTATATAGAATATTTAACATAAAACTCAATATTTTCGTAGATTAAATAGTTATTTTGTAGTGATTATTCCACTGATTAAGATTGTATTATGAAGTTTTACTAAATTAATTGATAAAAAATTATAATGATTCCCATATACCATGAAAGAGAGTTTAATATACATTAATACAAATGTAGAATGTGTTTAGAAATTTTAAAACAACACTAAAATGTTTAGGCTTCAGTATATAGAGCGTTTAACGTAAAACTCAATATTTTCGTAGAGGTTAACGCATAGATTTTGACAAAATTTTAAAAAATATGACAATAAATGTGGTTAGAAATTTTAAAATAACACTAAAGATTAAAGGCTTCAGTATATAAAGCATTTACAAAAATTCAATATACTTGTAGAGGTTAGATTTTGAGAAAGTTTCAAAAAATATGACAATATTGATTTAATGTATAGTTGCATCCTACACTAATATATGATGATGTTGAAAGAAGTTTAGATTCTTTGTTGTGTTCGTTTTTCAAGAAAATGGCGATTTTATAGTCATTATTCCACAGATTAAGATAGTATTATGTAGTTTTACTAATTAATTGATAAAAAAATTATAAAAGTCTCATATACCATAAAATGTGAGTTTTAAATACATTAATACAAATGTAGAATGTGGTTAGAAATTTAAAAAGACACTAAAAAGTTTAGGCTTCAGTATATAGAGCGTTAAACGTAAAACTCAATATTTTCGTAGGGTTTAACACATAGATTTTGAGAAAATTTTAAAAAAATAACAATATTGCTTTAATGCATAGTTACCTTCTGTACTAATATATGTTGATGGTCAAAGAAATTTGGAACCTTTGTTGTCTGAATTTCTCTAGAGAATAACGATTTTATAATGGTTAGTCCACTAATTTAGGGAATATATGAAGTTTTACTAAATTAACTTATAAAAAAAATTGAACGATGCTCATTCACAACGAAAGAGAGTTTCTAAAATGTTTAGGCTTCAGTATATAGAGCGTTTAACGTAAAACTCAATATTTTCGTAGAGGTTAACGCATAGATTTTGACAAAATTCTAAAAAATATGACAATAATGTTTTAATGCATATTTGCATCCTACACTAATATATGATGATGTTGAAAGAGGTTTAGAGTCTTTGTTGTGTTCGTTTTTCAAGAAAATGGTGATTTTGTAGTCATTATTCTACTGATTAAGATAGTATTATGTAGTTTTACTAATTAATTGATAAAAAAATTATAAAAAGTCTCATATACCATAAAATGTGAGTTTAAAATACATTAATACAAATGTAGAATGTGGTTAGAAATTTTAAAAAGACACTAAAAAGTTTAGGCTTCAGTATATAGAGCGTTAAACGTGAAACTCAATATTTTCGTAGGGTTTAACACATAGATTTTGAGAAAATTTTAAAAAAATAACAATATTGCTTTAATGCATAGTTACCTTCTGTACTAATATATGTTGATGGTCAAAGAAATTTGGAACCTTTGTTGTCTGAATTTCTCTAGAGAATAACGATTTTATAATGGTTAGTCCACTAATTTAGGGAATATATGAAGTTTTACTAAATTAACTTATAAAAAAAATTGAACGATGCTCATTCACTACGAAAGAGAGTTTAGCATACATTAATACAAATATAGAACGTGGTTAGAAATTTTAAAACAACACTAAAGATTATAGGCTTCAGTATATAAAGCATTTACCAAAATTCAATATTTTTGTAAAGGTTAACAAATAAATTTTGAAAAAATTTCAAAAAATATTACAATATTTTTCTAATGCATAGTTGCATCATGCACTAACATATGATGATGTTGAAAGAGGTTTGGAGCTTTTGTTGTCTCCGTTTTCAAGAAAATAACGACTTTATAGTGGTTTTTCCACCGATTTAGGGAGTATTATGAAGTTTTATTAAATTAATTGATAAAAAAATTATAACGATTACCATATACCTGAAAGAGAGTTTAACATACATTAATACACATGTAGAATGTGGTTAGAAATGTTAAAACAACACTAAAATGTTTAGGCTTCAGTATATAGAGCGTTCAACGTAAAACTCAATATTTTCGTAGGAGTTAACGCATAGATTTTGAGAAAATTTCAAAAAATATAACATATTGCTTTAATGCATAGTTGTTTCCGTAATAATATATGAAATTTTACTAAATTAATTTATAAAAAAATTAAACGATTCTCATGTACCATGAAAGAGAGTTTAGCATACATTATTACAAATGTAGAATGTGGTTAGAAATTTTAAAACAATATTAAAGATTATATGGTTCAGTATATAAATCATTTACCTAAATTCAATATTTTTGTAATCCTGAAGCTCCAGTGATTGTGAGTTCACGGGTTGTTCGTCACTATTTTTTATGTTCATGTGTGTAATAATATATGAAATTTTACTAAATTAATTTATAAAAAAATTAAACGATTCTCATGTACCATGAAAGAGAGTTTAGCATACATTATTACAAATGTAGAATGTGGTTAGAAATTTTAAAACAATAGATTATAATGGTTCAGTATATAAAGCATTTACCAAAATTCAATATTTTGTAGGAATTACACATAGATTTGAGAAAATTTCAAAAATATGACAATATTGTTTTAATGCTTAGTTGCATCATGCAATAACATATGATGATGTTGGAAGAGGTTTGAAGCCATTTTTCGTTTTTCAATAAAATAACAATTTTATAGTGGTTATTCCACCGATTTATGGAGTATTATGAAGTTTTACTAAATTAATTGATAAAAAAAATATAACGATTCTCATTTACCATGAAAGAGAGTTTAACATGCATTAATACAAATGTAGAATTTGGTTAGAAATTTTAAAACAACACTAAAAAGTTTAGGCTTCAGTATATAGAGCGTTTAACGTAAAACTCAATATTTTCGTAGGGGGTTGTTACACATAGATTTTGAGAAAAATTCAAAAAATATAACAATATTTTTTTAATGCATAGTTGCCTCATGTACTAATATATGGTGATGGTCAAAGAGGTTTGGAATCTTTGTTGTCTTCATTTCTCTAGAAAATAGCAATTTTATAATAGTTAGTTCACTAATTTAGGGAGTATATGAAATTTTACTAAGTTAATTTATAAAAAACATTAAACGATGCTCATGTACCAAGAAAGAGAGTTTAGCATACATTAATATAAATGTAGAATGTGGTTATAAATTTTAAAACAACACTAAAGATTATAGGGATCAGTATAGAGTTAACACATAGATTTTTCGAAAATTTCAAAAAATATGAAAGTATTGTTTTAATGCATAGTTGCATCATGTACTAACATATGATGATGTTGAAAGAGGTTTAAAGTCTTTGATGTGTCCGTTTTTCATGAAAATAACGATTTTGTAGTGATTAATCCATCGATTTTGGGAGTATTATGAAGTTTTACTAAACTAATTAATAAAAAAAAATTAGAACTATTCTCATATACCATGAAAGAGAGTTTAAAATACATTGATACAAATTTAGAATATGGTTAGAAATTTTAAAACAACACTAAAAAGTGTAGGCTTCAGTATATAGAGCGTTTAACGTAAAACTCAATGTTTTCGTAAGGGTTAACACATCGATTTTGAGAAAAATTTAAAAAATATAACAATATTGCTTTAATGTATAGTTGCCTCATGTACTAATATATGATGATGGTCAAAGAGGTTTAGAACTTTTATTGTCTCAATTTCTCTAGAGAATAGCGATTTTATGTTACATAAACTTCTATTAGAAAGAATTTCAGTATTTCAGTATGTAACAAACATGTGGAACTGGATTTGATATAGCGTAGAAGTTTGTTAAGAAGAGAATATGCGGGTAAGGCAATGATGACCACTTTGCCTTTGTTATATTTGGCTTCTTTGATGTTGTTTGAGTATATAATACCTTTCATTACCATCATCTCCATACTGCCTGCATTCCACAAAATGAGCAACCAGCTGTAAAAAGCATTAATTTTTTTATTTGATTTGGTTTGTTACTTTATTTTTTAAATAAACTAAAAACTATTAATTTTTTGTTCACTTTTTATTAATATATTAATAACATTTTTTCTTCATGTTATACATTAAAACAGTGAGGTTAATAATGAAAATTTATTAAAATTTTATATTAAAATGTAAAACTATTTTTTCAAACAAATGAAAAACTTCAAAACAATTTTTTTGTGAAATAGAGGGAATATTATTATTTTGATAAAAAGGCTTTAAAGAAAATTACAGTGTATTTAAATACTCTTTTTTTGTTGATATGATTTTTTTTATTACAGTTTGTTTGAATATATAGTAAATAAAAGAGTTTATTTGCCAAATAACCAAAAAAGTTGGTAAATTAGATTTTGGGAGAGAAAGTAGAGAGAGATAGGAAGAGATAGTAGGAGAGATGATGGAGTTTTGGTTATTTAGTGAATTATAGTTTTTTTTTAGTGTTATTGGGTTTAATTTCCCTAAATAAAACCAAAAATAATATACACATCGGTTTATTTTGTTCCGGTTTGGAAAACTAAACCGAATAAAAAATCAATTTATCTTGTTGAGGGGACCGGACCCGAGTCAAAATCAATTACTCGCGCTAGTGACTCACATTCATCTTCATCTTCATCTTCATCTTCATCTTCTTCGAAAACTCGCCAATGGATCTTCTCAACAACCCTCCCACAACAACACTAGGTCTATCAGAGACTTTCGCTAGGTTAAAATCACAACGCAAAGTAAGCAACTTTTCTTCAAAAGTTCCATTTTTTCTTAAATTTCACCCCCAAAAAAACTCTGATCTGTGTTTATCTTCCTCGTCGCAAGGTGGCTCTGATTCCATATATAACAGCTGGTGATCCAGACCTTTCCACAACAGCTAATGCCCTCAAAGTTCTCGACTCCTGTGGCTCCGACATTATCGAACTCGGTGTTCCTTACTCTGACCCTTTAGCTGATGGTCCAGCAATCCAGGTTCGATGTACCGTAAACACATTATCATTTTTAAGCTTTTAAAAAAAAAAACTCATTTTTTTCTTTGGAATTAGGCTGCTGCGAGACGTTCTTTGCTTAAAGGAACCAACTTTAACTCCATCATCACTATGCTCAAAGAGGTGTGTATGTGTGTTTGGTCTTTTCTTAGCTTTGTTATAGTCTATGGAAGATGAAATTAAACTCTTTTTGTTTTAAATATCTCAGGTTATTCCTCAGTTATCTTGTCCTATTGCATTGTTTACTTATTACAACCCCATCCTAAGGCGAGGAATCGGGAACTACATGACTATCATAAAAGATGCTGGAGTTCATGGTATAGTTTAACATCTTTGAGTTATCTCTTTAAGTAAAAAGCTTATGATTCAAGTGTTTCAGGGAACCGTTTATTACATAACATGGTGTGTCTCTTTGTAGGGCTTCTTGTTCCTGATGTTCCACTTGAAGAGACTGAGACTCTGCGTAAAGAAGCTCAAAAGCATCAGATTGAACTTGTATGATGTTCTTGATTTAACATCTTCCATAGCAAAACTGTTTCCTTCTCTTTTACCATCTTTTTACTATGTTTGTCCTAAAGGTACTGCTGACAACACCCACAACACCTAAAGAACGAATGAATGCCATTGTTGAAGCATCCCAAGGATTCATCTATCTTGTAAGAATCACACTCTGTTGCCACTCTTTTATAAGTTTGTGATCTTATGTCATTCATATCTTTTCAGGTTAGTTCAGTAGGAGTTACTGGAACGAGAGAGTCTGTTAACGAACATGTTCAGTCTCTTCTACAACAAATCAAAGAGGCTACAAGCAAGCCAGTCGCCGTTGGATTTGGCATATCAAAACCTGAGCATGTGAAACAGGTCTGGTTACACACACACACACTGTATTAGCAATATCTTTTGGATTTGTTGTTAATCCAACTCGATTTGTTTCACATTACAGGTAGCTGAGTGGGGAGCTGACGGAGTCATTGTAGGAAGTGCAATGGTTAAGATATTGGGAGAGGCTGAATCACCTGAGCAAGGACTCAAGGAGCTTGAAGTCTTCACTAAATCTTTAAAGTCTGCTCTTGTCTCCTGAACACACAATGACTATCTTCTATTCTTCTCTTATTTTAATGCAAAAAGAATCAGATGGTGTTACCAATGATTCTCAATAATATAACAATCATCTCCAAATAAAAATCAAGAGTATTACATTTATTGAAAGTTTCTGAGTTTGAAAGGAGTAATACAAGAATGTCAAAAACAAACAAATGGTATAGGCTCAGCGAGCTTGCAGAATGTGTATATATGTTTAACGCTGTGACACAGATTCAGCAGAGAAGAGGTACTTGACACGGGAGAGAACCGAGTCATGAGCAGGATCATAAGGATGGTCCTTGGAAGGAATCTCCAGGATGGCAGGAACTGGCTTGTTGTAGCTATCCACCAAGAAACGGATCATATTGGCAACCTACAAGCATCAAAACTTTCTCATATTATAAACATTCGATCCAATAATACTAGTTGTTAGGAACAAGACAGCAAAAAAAAAAAAACTACCCTACAATAACAGTAACTTTTGACCCGTGACTTAAAGGGTGCAAGCTAGAAAGGTAGTCATTAATGGGTAGTAAACATAAGGGGCTAAAAATAAAGTGAGAGTAGGACAAGACATTACCTCTTTGACAAGGACACAAATAAACACCTCACAGACACAGCAGTTAATAGTTGTTAAATATATTGGAGTTGGAAGAAAGTACTTACGTATTGGCTGATGAGGATGATAGCAATATCATCTCTCGATGAAAATTCCTTGAAAGCATCCTCAATTTGCCTCACGGTTGTCTCTAACAGACAAAAAAAGTCAATTAATTTAGAAGAGTAAACTGTAACTACACAACTGTACAGATATAGAAGTTAAGAAAGTTATCTCCTACCAAGACCCTTATGAAAACTGACTTGATGTAACAAATTCAACTAATTTGATTTTATCAAAAGGGATACCATTTTGAGATAATTGACATAACTTGATAAACATTTTTGATGATGAGTTATAAAAGCGTACTTGAATCCACGATGAGGTAGTTTGTCTTCCTCCTGATGTCAACATTACCAACTCCAGCCATCAAAAATCCAACTACGGTGTCCTGTGCATAACAATTTACACGTTGGAGATTGCTTAATGGTTAATAATATACCAACTAATGTTTCAAAACAGTTACGTCACTAGTAACACACAGAACATCAAAGATCTCTTGTTATCAATGATTAATCAGATCATCTGCAGACCTTTTCGTCTGATCTAAGATCAAAAAAAGGATTACACATTTCACAAAACAAATCTGTAACCCAAAACGCATTGATATAGCTCAGATCACATTCTCACAGATCCAAATGATCTACATGAACAGCTCCTAACGAATCAAACCACAGAAACTGAATCTGATCATATCGATTCCTAAGAACAATGATGATCTCTTGGTTAAGGATTGGTACCTCGTCGGCGATCATAGCGATGAGGGCAGAGTTGCGAGCAGGGATCGAAGCTCTCCCAGCCATTTTGATTCAAACTACACAACATAACAACAAAAATCACAATCAATCGAATTTGGGATTAAGAAACCCTAAAATCAATTCCTGATCTCAGATCGGACGAAGAAAGCTCATTATTACCTTTCTCTTTCTCTTTCTCTGTTTCTCCTCTTCCTTCTTCGATTTTGATTTGAAGATTTGGATTCGTAATCAGTACCCAAAGACCCACGCGCAAAAAGTCATAACTCATAACTAACTTCATTTGACTATATTACCCTTGAATTATACACATAATAATTGCTCTCCAACAGTTGAAAATGGCAAAACCGTAAATAACGGATAAGGCAACGTACGCGTCAAAGCCAGCTTGCCCACTCAAGGGTAATCTCGTCTTTTAGCTACCTCTCCCTCTCTTTGTCTCTACTTCAGACCAAACTCTCTCTGATATGTGAAGCAGAACAAAAGCTAAAAATTCTATAGAGGAGAGAGAAAACAATGGCGGAGTCTCATTCTCTCAACACGCAGCTCTCGAGTCGCACTTCCATCTTCGGTCTGCGTTTATGGATCGTTCTCGGCGTTTGCGTCGGAGCCGCAATCGTTATTCTCCTCTTCCTCATCTCCCTCTGGTTCATTCACCGAAGAAGCAACAACAACAAAGCCCTCGAGTCTCACACCATCGTCCCCGTAGTCTCCAAGGAGATTCGGGTCGACCCAATTCAACCCGACCCGACTCCCACACCCGAGTCAACGAACCACCGTGAAGACGACAACAAAATCCACATCGACATCGGAAAAGACCACCGTATCTCCTTCCCGGAGCGCGGCGGTTGGTCCGGGTCAGGGTCCGGGTCAGGACCCGATCAGGCTGCCTGTTCGGGTCCTGAGGTTTCT
Organism: Brassica oleracea var. oleracea; assembly: GCF_000695525.1. NCBI lineage: Eukaryota > Viridiplantae > Streptophyta > Magnoliopsida > Brassicales > Brassicaceae > Brassica > Brassica oleracea. The sequence goes on from NC_027756.1 coordinate 1,236,958, forward strand.
CATTTAGGTTGGGGGCATTGGTACACTTTGAGAGAGCTCGAGGTTTCGACAGACGGATTCTCCGACAAGCATGTGATCGGACAAGGAGGGTACGGGATCGTGTACCGAGGCGTCCTCGAGGATAAATCGATAGTAGCGATAAAGAATCTTCTCAACAACAGAGGGCAAGCTGAGAAAGAGTTCAAAGTCGAAGTCGAAGCGATAGGTAGAGTGCGGCACAAGAATCTAGTGAGGCTCCTTGGTTACTGCGTTGAAGGAGAGCATAGGATGCTTGTTTACGAGTATGTCGATAACGGGAACTTAGAGCAGTGGCTTCACGGCGATGGGTTGGGTTCCAAGAGTCCTCTCACGTGGGAGATTAGGATGAACATCGTCCTCGGGACGGCTAAAGGGTTGATGTATTTACACGAAGGTCTTGAGCCTAAGGTTGTTCATAGGGATATTAAATCGAGTAATATCTTGCTCGACAAGCAATGGAACGCGAAGGTTTCGGATTTTGGTTTAGCTAAGCTCTTGGGGTCGGAGATGAGCTATGTGACTACTCGTGTGATGGGTACTTTTGGTTATGTGGCTCCTGAGTACGCTAGTACGGGGATGTTGAACGAGAGGAGCGATGTTTATAGCTTCGGTGTTCTTGTTATGGAGATGATATCCGGGAGGAACCCTGTGGATTACAGCAGGCCTGTCGGAGAGGTGAACCTTGTGGAGTGGCTGAAGAGAATGGTTTCGAATCGTGAAGCGGAAGGGGTTTTGGATCCGAGGATGGTGGAGAAACCGTCTTTAAGGTCGTTGAAGCGTACGCTTTTGGTGGCTTTGAGATGTGTTGATCCTAATGCTCAGAAGAGACCAAAGATGGGTCATGTCATTCACATGCTTGAGGCTGAGGATTTGGTGTCGAGAGATGATCGGAGAAACTCCGGCGGCGGCGGGGGAGGAGGTGATCCGAGAAGGTCACCGAGGAAGATGAATGTGGCTGAATCAGAGGATGAGAGTGTTAATTCCATTCTGATTAAGAATGACCAGTTAGCTTCGGAGAAGGAGGAGGAGAGTCAGTGAAAGAGTGGGAGAAAGCTTTGGCATTATAATTTTGGTACACTATTTTTAGAAATTTTCTTGTGTGCATGTATGTGTAGATTCTTGTAATTTTGCAATAATAAAAATGTGGCTTAGATTAAAAAAGAGTTATATATGTTGTTTTTGCATTAGGTGAGGACTGTTGTAATATAAAGCCTTAATAGTGATTTGTTTTATAGATGTGGTACCTTCTATATATCTCAAGGTCTTTTGTGGATTAGAGAGTGAAATTCCACAAATTTGTCAATTGCTTTTTAGAAGATTTCTTCTTTTTGTTGTGTGGACATTATTGTACATCTGATTAAATGTTTTTTTCTTCTTCTAAAAGTGGGTTAGAGGTTTGTTTGTGATAAACTATAATTTTTAAGAGAGAACTTTAAACAAAAAAAATTATACTTTAAAATAAATCAATCATCTTTGAATTTAATACTAAAGGAATACATACACCAATCAAAAATAGCATTTTTAAAAAATATCTCATTCTCAATTGATATACTTTCTTCTTTTCATTTGTTCCTTTTATACTATTTATTTTTGGTTTAAGAAACTCCTAAAATACCTTCAACTGAAAATGTTTTTATGCTTCTAACATTTATTTCAAAGACTTCTGATTTATGTTTGGAACAATTGAAATAGAGAAGTAATTCCATGAATTGAAGTGATTAATGTATGTTTTGCAACAATTAAAAACGTGGCTTGTAAGTTTGCAACAATTCAAAAATAAAAAGGTCTAATCTGTTTTTCATTTTTCTTTTTCACATTTAGGTGATGACTCTGTTGTAGTATAGCTTAAATGGTGGATTGTCCTGTTATAGTTGGGTGCCATTTCTTTTATTTCAAGGTCTCTTGATTTTTTTTTTATATAAAAAACATGGAATAAATTTCATGCATTTGTTAATTGTTTTGGAATTTTTGTTTTTGTGCTCTATTTAGGTATTAGGACTCTACTGTAGTATGACCTAACATAGTGATATGTTGATCAAATTCTGTGTGACATTTATATATGAAGGTCTCCAGAAATTGAAGTGACTAATGAATGTTTAGTTAAGTAAAGATCAATGAACTTGCATCAGCAAATATATATTTTTAAAACTATACAAAAAAAATATTTTTGTATAAAGAAGTTTAATTATATTTTAAAAATGATTTATTAGTACGTAATAATTATGAAACAGAATATTCTTTTGTAGAAAACTTATCAAAAACAAGAGAAAAACAGATCTGGTTTTGGATCCGGCGTACGGCCGGCGCGTGAGCGTCCGTGCCGTCGCCGGAGTCCATTTTCTTTGGTTAGAAACGCTCCCCGACTTCTTCTCCACCTATTCTCTCGGTTCGTTTTGTCGGAGCTCTGACACATGCGGTGGCGCGGTGGCTGGAGTAACGACGCGATTGGGTGAAGGGTGAGGTGGGGTGATGTCGGTTTGTCAGTTTAAGGTTTTCCGGGACGTGGAGGCTTCTACAGATCCATCGACGCCGGTCTAGTTTCCGGGAGGCGGAGGCTTCGATAGCTCTGCTTTCGCCGGCTTCAGCTTCCGGGGTGTGAAGGCGTTCTGTGCCTTGCGCCGCCGGCGTTTAGTCCCCTAGGTTTGTTAGGGTTTGTTTTTATCTTTGGTTCTTGCGGTTTCGGTTTGGTCTTGTTGGAGGAGTTCTCGTCCGAAGACGATCGAAGGTATCCGATGTTGAAGGGTTGGTTGTGCCGACGAAGCTTTCTTCCCAGTTCCGGTGACGAAAGGAGGCGGATGAGATCTCGGTTTACCGATTGACTCTCTCCACTATTGGGAACTCGAGGTTGGAGGCGTTTGCGGCGAAGTGGTTGTGAAGCCAGTGAGTGTCGATTTTCTCCGATGGATCGTTGGGTTGATCACCGGTGATGGCTGGAAGCGGGGGGACGCCGTGAGCGAACGGAGGGCCGCTTTTAGTTTTTTTCTACGGTTTCGGTTGGTGGGCTTTGGGCTTTTTTGTACTGTTGGGCTCGGCCCTTTAAATAATAAAATCATCTATTGACGGAAAAAAAAAAAATATATTCTTTTGTAGAGTGGACCTAATGCAACTAGGCAAGATCCGACAAAACAAGTTAAAGACACACACACACAACCAAAAGTAACAAAGAAAGGACAGAGAGAGAGAGAGAGAGAGAGAGAGAGAGAGAGAGAGATGAACAGTATCTTCTCGATCGATGATTTCTCCGATCCCTTTTGGGAATCTTCTCCGCCTCTCGATTCGGACTCGGCCAAGGCCGTTGCTGCGGAGGAATGGACCGTCGAGATGTTTCTCGAAGAGATCGCTTCCTCCGTGACCTCTGAGCCTGTCGGAAACAGCAACAACAACAACAACGCGATCGTCGGTGTCTCGTCGGCGCAGTCTCTTCCTTCCGTCTCCGGACAGAACGATTTCGAGGAAGACAGTCGGTTTCTCCGTCGCGATTCAGATGATTACCGTCGCGTTCTTAAGAACAAGCTTGAGACTGAGTGTGCAGCTACTGTTGTAGCTCTTAGGGTTTGTCTTCTGTTTCTCTTTTTTTATATTGCATGTGGAAGAAGAAGAAGAAGATCTGAATCTTTAAGCTTTGTTTGTTATCTCTGCTTGTGTGTTGTGTAGGCTGGTTCTGTGAAGCCTGAAGATTCGACTGGTTCTCCCGAGACTCTGTTTCAACCTGCTCAGTCTAGTCCTCTTACTCAAGGTAATAGGTGTTCATCAGCTTGTCTCTTAGCTTCACAATGTTTGTAATTTTTTATGCCAAGTTAGTGTTCTAAAAATCGGTCTAGGCGTCTAGTCGGCAAATCAGGTATGGACGAAATGATTTTTTCAAATAGAATTTAAAAAAAAAATGGTTTAGGAGTTCAAAAAGTTGGTCTACATGTCCGCCTAAACAATAATTAAGGATTTGTAATGTAGAGATGGAAAAATGGTTCTCTAGAGAAGCTTGAAACCATTTCAAATCTCCTTGATATATTTTTTTGTTGGATCAAGTTTCTAATTTTATCATAAAGTTTCAATATTTTTTGTGATTTTTTCCTTGAAATTAATCTGATTTTTTTTAAGGTTGGGATGATTTGAGATGGATTCTGGTGGTGTTAGTTCATAGTAATTTTAGTCTTATACATAGTAATTTTAATGGTGGTAGGTTCTTTGGTGACGCCTGGAGAAGTTGGTGTCACTTCTTCATTACTAGCTGAGGTGAAGAAAACTGGTGTACCAATGAAGCAGGTTACTAGTGGGTCATCGAGAGATTATTCTGATGATGATGACCTTGATGAAGAGAATGAAACCACTGGTTCTTTGAAACCAGAGGACGTTAAAAAATCTAGAAGGTAAAATGCTTCCTTTTTTTCAAGTTTCTTGTCTTTTGATGTTTTTCTTTATAGTGAAACAACCTTGTTGTTTGTAGGATGCTTTCAAATCGAGAGTCAGCTAGGCGGTCTAGAAGGAGAAAGCAGGAGCAAACATGTGATCTCGAAACACAGGTTTCTATAAATAGATCCTCACAACATCTCCAAGGATATTAATAGAAACTTAATTTTGTGTGTTTTGATAGGTTAATGAGCTAAAAGGTGAACACTCCTCACTTCTCAAGCAGCTTAGCAACATGAACCACAAGTATGATGACGCTGCTGTTGGCAACAGAATACTAAAAGCCGACATCGAGACACTAAGAGCTAAGGTAATAACAGTTTTTTTTTTCATAACCACCCTTATGTTTTGTTACTATAACTAATTGTATTTTTTCAAGGTGAAAATGGCGGAAGAGACCGTTAAGAGAGTCACAGGAATGAATCCTATGCTTCTCGGTAGATCAAATGGACATAACAACAACAACAACAATAGAATGCCATTAACTGGTAACAGCAGGATGGGTTCTTCATGCATCCCACCTTTTCAACCGCAGTCAAACTTAAACATGGGGGGACTACCAACAACCATTCTATCTCCAAGACTCGAAAACAGTTTCATTCCTACTCCATCCTTAAACTCCCAAACTAACTCTCATTTGCAGAGAATAAGACCTACACAAAATCACCATGCTGCTCCAACCACTAACCCCTATGGCTGGACAACTGAAACTCAGAACGATTCAACGTGGTAAGCTACAAAATAGTTATTTTAAAAGTTCCATGACGTTTATGCATATTAAATTATTGTTTGTTACCTCTTTTACAGGCCGAAAAAATGTGTGGGCTGATGAAAACAAGAAGCGGGGTTTACACACTTTAATATTTGATATATCTACGCATCATCTCTCATTGTATATTTTAAACCATGAGAAAACATTTGTGAGAACAGTCTCATGGGCTTATACAGTCTGTCTTGTACCATTACAAGACTATTATTAATAAGAAGAATCTGTCTTTCTATTTATAGCTTAATCTTTAATAACAGAGTCGTTCTGTTTTGTATCAAAATTTTATAAAGAAAGGTCAAGTCATTTCCAGCTGACTTTTCTAAATTTTTCATCATTATATTCCGACAACCTCGGCGGTTGCTACATTTTCTGTTTCAGACAAGAAACAAAACAAGAGAAACGGAGGAGAAAAGGAGGCGACAAAGAAGTACAACAAAAGTCGTCGTTCTTCCTTATTTTCCTCTCTCTATCTCTTGATCTTTGTGTGTTGACATGTCTTCGAGCAAGCTAAGACGCGCCATAGGAGCCGTGAAAGACCAGACAAGCGTCGGGCTAGCCAAGGTTGGAGGCCGAAGCAGCTCCTTAACGGAACTCGAAGTCGCCATCGTGAAGGCGACGCGGCACGACGAGTATCCAGCCGAGGAGAAGTACGTGAGAGAGATCCTAAGCCTAACGTCCTACTCACGCAACTACGTGAGCGCCTGCGTCTCGATCCTCTCGAGGCGTCTCAACAGGACCAAGAACTGGTCGGTCGCTCTCAAGGCCTTGATTTTGATCCAGCGGGTGCTGACGCAAGGGGACAAGGCCTACGAGGAAGAGATCTTCTTCGCGACGAGGCGCGGGACCAGGCTGCTCAACATGTCGGATTTTAGGGACGCGGACGGGTCTGATTCGTGGGATTACTCTGCTTTTGTGAGGACGTATGCTTTGTATTTGGACGAGCGGCTTGATTTTCGGATGCAGAGAAGGAAAGGGAAAAACGTTGATGGTGGTGGTGATGAGGAAGAAGATGATCATCGAGAGGCCAATGCAAATGTTCGGTCGAGAGCTCTTGTGGTGAAGACTAGGCCGGTCAAAGAGATGAAAACAGAGAAGATCTTTATTAGAGTGCAACACTTGCAACAGCTTCTTGATCGGTTCTTGGCTTGTCGTCCAACAGGTGAAACTTTATTAACTACTTTTATTAAGAAACGTTATGGGTGCGCTTATAAAAGTGTGAACCTATCCGCGGTTTTTTAAAATCAACGTTTGCTTTGATTCGGTCTGATAATAGACCCGCCAGTCTAAACCAGGACTCTGTTTGATACTACGCCGGGTCCGGTTTGAATTCAGATAGGGTTCGGTTCGGTTTTCTATCCGGTTTCGGTTCGGATCATGTTATACCCAACCCAATGTTCAAAATCACCCAAAAGTCTGAAAAGCTAGCGAAAAAAATTAACCATTTTTTTCCAAATATATATAGATTATTCAATAATATTTGATAAAAAAAAACTAGCCAAATTAATTTTAAATACTCGACATAACAAAAATTAGTATAAAACAAAATATTTAAAATACTCTAAAATATCTAAACTATAATAAACCATGTTACCAAAAATTAATAAGTTTAACTAATTTTAAATATTTTCGGTTAATAATTCAGATTTCGGTTCAGATTGTACCCAAACTAACTAGTTCTTAGGCCCATGCGGTTATTCTATAAAACTGGTTCGAATCAGATTCGGGTTCGGATATCGGTTTTTGGTTAAACCCCAATCCGCTGTTTTAAAAGATTAATATATGATTTGATCCCTTCTGAAAATAGACCCGGCGAGTCTAAATCAGGACTCTGCTTGATACTGTCCATCCCAATATATTTACTTGCAATCACATTCTTTTACCTCACTTTTAACTTTCTTGGCTAACAAGTTGTGTTACTGCAACAGGTAATGCAAAGAACAACAGAGTTGTGATTGTGGCTCTCTATCCAATAGTGAAAGACAGTTTTCAGATATATTGCAACATAACAGAGATAATGGGAGTGTTGATAGATCGATTCATGGAACTAGACGTTCATGATTCGATCAAAGTCTATGACATCTTCTCTAGAGTTTCTAAACAGTTGGACGAGTTAGATCCGTTTCACGGATGGTGTAAGAAAATGGGAGTTGCAAGATCTTCAGAGTATCCAGAGTTGGAGAAGATCACACCGAAGAAGCTTGATATCATGGATGAGTTTATAAAAGATAAATCTCTTTTAGCTGCACAAGCTCTAATGTCACCATCAAGAAAGTCTAACAAATCTGAGGAAGAGGAAGTCAAAGACATTCAAGAAGATTTAAACGCCGTTAAAGCATTACCAGCACCGGAGCAGGAAGAGGAAGAAGAGGAAAAGGAAGAGACCGAAACAAAGAAAGATGTTCAAGAAGTGGTTTCAGGACAAGATCAAGAAGGTGATTTGCTGGATTTAACTGGTGAAGCGGGTGATACAACATTGTCGGTTGGTGATAGTTTGGCGTTGGCGTTGTTCGATGGCGCGGTTGCGACTGAGGCTGCGTCTGGACCGGGGTGGGAAGCGTTTGATGATGATTCGGCGGATTGGGAGACTGCTTTGGTGAAATCGGCGACGAGACTGTCGGCACAGAAGAGTGAGCTTGGAGGTGGATTTGATCATTTGTTGCTTGATGGAATGTATCAGTACGGTGCGCTTAATGCGGATGTTAATGCTTCCACGGCTTATGGAAGTAGTGGGAGTGCGAGTAGCGTTGCGTTTGGTTCTGCAGGAAGACCAGCAGGTAATCTATAAAACCAAAAGAACGTTTTGCATGGAACGGCCCTGTACGTCCAAAACATAATGGATTGGTCATGGTTAATTTATCACCTCATTATAGTAGTTCTTTTGCAAAAACTAGGATACACAAATTTATTTTTGTTTAAACCAAATTAGTTTCTAATATTGGTTTATTCGAGTTATTTGACATGTATATTTCATTGCTGAATTATATGGTTGTGATGCAGCCTCAATGTTGGCACTGCCCGCGCCGCCACCAACGTCCAATGGAAACGGAGGCAGAAGTCTGGTGACCATGGACCCGTTCGCGGCGTCTCTAGAGGTGGTTCCACCGTCGTACGTGCAGATGAGTGATATGGAGAAAAAACAAAGATTGGTAATGGAAGAACAAATGATGTGGGATCAATACAACAGAAATGGAAGACTAGGTCACATGCAAAACCAACAACAACATTTTCATGTTCCATACTCCATGGGACCTTATTCTTACACACCTCACTACTGAAACTTTTTGTTTCTTGAAAAAAAAACGCCATGTTTGATCAGATTGTCTTGTCTGATGTAAATTGCAACTCTTCTAATTATTTTGAATTCTGATATCAAAATTGTATACTTTGTATCAAAACTAAGAGTTGACAAAAAGATTTAAAAAAAGAAATATATACTACCTTTTTCTTAAACAAACCAGACAATCTGATCGAACACATATACGTTGAGTATATTTGGTCAGCAGTTTCCCTCTACCTGGACATGATCAATCTCTTTTTGTCACTTCTTACTGTGTTTAGAGCCTTGCAAAGATAATGATTAGGAGGATGAGGTAATCAAGCCTTTGTGATCTTTAACAAAATTTATAAATAAGAAAGTGTTGTTTGTATATACTATATATTCATGGTTAAGCTTCACATGTCCATGTGATAATATAGGGAACACAGAAAACAGAAACAGTGGATCAAGAAACGATTGTAAACGAAAACGCCAAAGTATGTGTGGTGTGTAGCTAAAGGACATTCACGGGAAGGGTTAGACTTCTTTTCAAAAGAAAAAGAAATGGGATAACTTAAACTAAATCCTTCAAAACCATATAATTAAGCTTTAGGATTTATAGTCTAGATTTCTAACTTGGAGTATGGAGTTTGGATGTAGACTATCTTGTTTGTGTAAGAAAAAAAGTAGTATATATATTTCTCTTTAATTTTTTTTTGTCAAGTGTACTATTTTGATATTAGAATTTAATTGTCTGAATTCAATAATATTGATTTTGAACTCATTTTTTTTTGTTTATTATAACTATTGACATGTTGGTATAACAATATTTTCCCTAAATAACTCCACTATTATAAATATATATACACTTCATAACTTTATATTCAGTTTTAACATTAATATAATTATTTATAAATATCACTGATAGAAGTTGAATTTTAACTAATCAATATAAATATAAGTATTCGTATCACTATTTTTACATGTAATGTAAATATTAGATGTAAATTAAAAAGTAATATAAACATATAAAATATGTTTTTTCAGTAAACAAAACATATACAATATATGTGATGTAAAACACTTTCTGTATGTGCAAAAAAAAGGAGTAAAACATGGGAAGCCTCGAGCTGTGTGTTGAAGAAAAGGAAAGCGAATGTTTAGAATTCTGAAATGCTCCAAATGCAAATTGACAAAAAGAAAATAATGGTAACGAGAGTGATCGATCCAAATTGGGAAGTCTTGTAACAGCTCATGCTGCTGCTTCATTTTAAATTTTTAATCATATGTCTCTTAATTATTTAACGATTTTCTTATGCAATTGTTTCCGTATAGGTCTAAACATCTCCTTGGATGCCTCTGTATGCCAAAGTTGTAACGTAATGTGAGAAAAAAACAAGTAGGTTTAGAATAAAAAAAGTGCATGAAATAGCTTCTAATTGCCATTTCAAAATATCTAACAAAAGGTAATATATATCTAAGTTTATAACAAAGTTTAAGCTGTAGAAAAAAAATATACAATCGTACCCAAAAGAAATAAAATAATGTGAAAATCTGGATCTTATTTTTACGTATTATGGAAGATATTTCTAGACGCTAATACGTAGCATAAAGTTTTTCCTTTGGTATTCACATAATATATAGTTAACAAAACAAAAATCAATAATCATTGTGGGTCCCTGTGGAAATGAAAAAAAATAAATGCGAAGTTTCTTGACTCCTTTTCTATAAAAACCACATCTTCCTCTCTTCTCTTCACACTCGAATACAAATGAGACTTTGCTTTTGATCAGTCTCATTCCATAAGTTCTTCAAAGCAAAGAAAATACAAGAATATGTGCAAAAGGGCATTACAGTACCCCCAAGTAGAAACCCCTCCACCACAACCTTTCTTGAAATCACTAAAGAACACTCTCAATGAGATCCTTTTCGCCGACGATCCGTTCGGAAAAATCAGGAACGAATCGAAAACGTCGAAAAAGATCGAGTTAGGGTTGAGACACGTGTTCCCGATCTTGGAATGGGCTCGTGGTTACAATTTGGACTACTTGAAATCAGACGTTATCTCAGGGATCACGATAGCAAGTCTTGCTATTCCTCAAGGGATTAGCTATGCTCAACTCGCTAATCTCCCTCCAATCCTTGGTCTTTGTACGTTCTCTTCTTTTTATAGTTTTTATCTCATATTACAAAGAAGAGTTTCTTAATTAGTTATTTAAGAACTCTGGTATTACAACGATACTATTTCAGTTTTGGTTTCAAGTTACTTTTGGTCTGAGTAATTAAAACTCACTTTGGTTTTGGTTTGGTATATTGTGTGATTTGTTTTTAACATTAGTCTATATGAAATTTACTATATGCACATACTCAACATATCTAAATATATGTATGGAAATGTAGACTCGAGCTTCGTGCCGCCGATGGTATACGCGATAATGGGAAGTTCAAAAGATTTAGCGGTGGGTACGGTAGCGGTGGCGTCGCTGTTAACGGCGGCAATGCTTGGAAAAGAGGTAAGCGCGGTGGAGAATCCAAAACTTTACCTTCACTTAGCTTTCACCTCCACTTTCTTCGCCGGACTCATGCAAACCTGCCTTGGCCTCTTACGGTTAGTTAACACCCCAAACCATACTCATAAACATTACTTGAAAAATAACAATAACATGACTTATATACATGAAAAAATATGATGTCTGTTAATGTATTTTATATCATGAAATCATCATTCACCTAAATTAAAACAAGCATCGCAGAAATGACCGATCGAATGTGAGTCTATATAGTATATAGTATTAATATTCTTATTTTCTTGAGAATTACAGTATTATTAATTTTATGTTTGGCACAGTTCTGATGTTATATTATTAATTAATGCTCTGACATAGTAAAAAGCCTTAATAAAAAATAAGAAACGAACATTTTGCACCTTGTCTTGACTTTCTGAATATTTTTGCCTCGTGCATGATCTTTTGATTTTCTTATAAGCATAAATAAAGAATAGAGATTCTTTTTGAACTCTGAGAATAGAGATTTGATACTCCATGCATTAGTATAACATAAAGATAAGGGAATGATCCATGTTCGATTTTGATGAACATGTCAGAGTATGAAAATATTGATAACAAATTTCACGTGAAGGAATTTAATAATTAAAAATCGAATTAATATAAAAACCTAAACAGTGGTATAATATTTTCTAAGAAATTAATGAAATTTACTGAATGAAAAAAAGGTTAGGATTCTTGGTGGAGATATTGTCGCACGCGGCGATCATAGGGTTCATGGCTGGAGCAGCGACGGTGGTTTGTCTACAACAACTGAAAGGATTACTTGGTCTCAGTCACTTCACCCATTCCACTGATGTCGTCTCCGTTCTTCGTTCCATCTTTTCTCAGTCTCCTGTGGTTCGTTTCATCATTTTCTTCCCATTAATTTAACCTTCAAATTTTATAAAACGATTATTGGTTAGCATTTCTAGTTAATTTAAAACTGTGCAGCTACATTTATCAGTAATTAATTTGGTGTCATATACATAATTACATTATTCACGGGGGGTTATTCTCTTGATTAGTGTCCAAGATCTGTGATATCATCCGTTGTTTCTCTAAATCAATGGTTTTCTCCTATATAAAATTAAATTTTTGATCCTTTTATCATTTTAAGATTGCAAGTGGCATGAGGCATTATTGTTGTTATTGTTCACGGGATGTTTTGTCATTATTGTACCGACCGATTTAAATTCCTTTCATTTGCTGAAAAATGCAAATTAAACGATTTTGCTTACATGATCATTTAATTTATACAGAAAACATGGTTGGAATTAAAATAGTAATACATAATGTATCATTTTAAAAATATGTGCAGTGGAGATGGGAGAGTGGGTTACTAGGGTGTTGCTTCCTCTTTTTCCTTCTTATAACCAAGTACATTGTAAGTTTTAACTTCTTCATTAATTAATGTATAATAAATAAACATGTATATTAGTATATACCTTCATTATATCATGTATGTGTACTTTAAATAATATATAACAAAATGATTAATATAACTGAAGAGCAAGAAGAGACCAAAGCTATTCTGGATATCTGCAATGGCTCCACTTGTTTCTGTCATTTTTGGAAGCCTCTTCGTTTACTTCCTCCATGCCCAGTTCCATGGCATCCAAATTGTACGCCTTTCTTCTTCTATCTCTCTCTCTCTCTCTCTTAGTCTAGCGCATGCTGCAAAAACGTACTATTAGGTTTAATTATTTATTTGCATAGGCGTTTGTTTAGCGTTATATTTGACACTTATAGATTTTTTTTAAATGAAACTGCAGCTTAAAACATATTTTACTAAACGCAAGAGAAATTTTTTTTTTGGCTTTTGCACTGCAAAATAATACTTTATGAAAAAAATAGAAAATGTTTTATATTATTACTTTGTTTCTCATGTCAATGTATACAAAAAAAATAGCCTGAGACACATGATTGAGATCAAATGCTAATGTACTATATACTAATATTATTGTTTGTTGTGGGAGTAGATTGGAGAATTAAAGAAAGGGATTAATCCACCGTCCATCACACATCTGGTTTTCACGTCACCTTATGTCATGCTGGCTCTTAAAACCGGCATTATCACTGGAGTCCTAGCTCTTGCTGTGAGTATTTCATAAAATATTGACTATTTATTTTTATATATATTATCCAAATTCTCTATATATATATTCTTTAACTGCTTGTAATTACTTGAACTCAAATTATCTATAAATAGGAAGGAATTGCAGTGGGGAGAAGCTTTGCAATGTATAAGAATTACAACATAGATGGTAACAAAGAGATGATTGCATTTGGGATGATGAACATTTTTGGTTCCTTCTCCTCTTGCTATCTCACTACCGGTAACATTCAATTTTTCATTTTCAATTTATTAGGATATAAGGTTAATCAAAAAAAATATATTAGGATATAATTAATTAACTTATCAGAAAGAGTTGGTGCAAATTGAATATTTTTGTGTAATTATTTTTCTTTCTTTCTTCTAATACAAACACCAAGGTGGTCAAATGATGATTATACTTATATATAACAATACATAATAACAGGGGTCCCTAATAACAGTGTTTAAGAAAACGGACAGTTCAAAAAAAAGCCTAAACGGATGTTGAATCAAAGAAAACTAAATTGTTATTTACTCTTTAAATGATATTAAATTATAGCATGAGATAACATAATTTTTTATTTATCATCATAAAATTTTATAATATATTAATTAAACTAATTTACAAATAATAATTTTATAATTTTTATAATTTTTAGACCGTTTAGAAAAAATAATGACCATGTAAAATATAAGTTATAAATGGTGACATAAAGAACTAATTAATAGAAATAGTGAATTTCTATTCATTTTTTAATATTTTTACCATTTATGAATAATTTTTGTTAGATATAGTACTTTATCATTTTTTAATTTTAAGAAATTTTGGAATAATAAAATTCTTTATCAAAATTGATAAGGAACAAAAGTAATAAAAAAATTCTTCTGTTTTTTTTCTATTCATTTTTTTATTTTTATTATTACTTTAATGATCATTAGTCCGTTTAAGTGTGTGTAAACGGCTGTACCTATATAAAGTCTTTCGGAACAATGCATGATAATAATGAAAAAAAAAAACACAAATAATTTCTTAATGTAGGACCGTTTTCACGTTCCGCGGTGAACTACAACGCCGGTTGCAAAACGGCGGTATCAAACGTGGTGATGGCGGTTGCAGTAGCAGTAACGTTACTGTTCTTAACGCCATTATTCTTTTATACGCCGTTAGTAGTTCTGTCGTCGATCATCATCGCAGCCATGCTTGGACTCGTCGACTATGAAGCAGCCATGAATCTTTGGAGACTCGACAAGTTCGATTTCTTCGTATGTCTCTCTGCTTTCCTCGGCGTCGTTTTTGGTACCATTGAGATTGGTCTCATCCTCTCTGTACGTATAACTTCCTCTACGTGACTATATCATTTAGTAGATTAGAATAATGCAATAATTACAGCACAAACACCTGTTTATATATGCAAAAAAAAAATTGAAAATGAAAATAAAATGCAGGTGGGAATATCAGTCCTGAGGTTACTGTTGTTCGTGGGAAGACCAAAGATTTATGTAATGGGAAACATTCAGAACACAGAGATCTATAGGAACATTGAACAGTACCCTCAAGCCACTACTCTCTCTAGTATCATCATTCTCCATATCGATGGTCCTATTTACTTCGCCAACTCTAGCTACCTGCGAGATAGGTTTATTATTATTTACTTTATAATAATTTATCAAATCTTAGCTATTAATTCTTACGTGAATCACATATATAAATGATGTGTTTATGTTCAATGTTTTGCTAGAATTGGAAGGTGGATCGATGAGGAGGAAGAGAAACTGAGAAAGAGTGAAGAAAACAGTCTACAATACATCATACTTGATTTGAGTGGTTAGACATTGATTGCTTAATTTTGAGTTTCTAAAACCATTATGCATAATCAGTTGACATATAAGTTTTTTTCAGTTTAAATGTTAGATCCAAACTTTGAAACATATTAATCTTGATTTGAAAATGTGACATTATATTATATGAATTTTAGCTGTGGGGAACATCGACACGAGTGGTATAAGAATGCTCGAGGAAGTCAACAAAATACTGGGACGAAGAGACCTCAAGGTTAGTCCTTCAACTTTTTCCTTTCAGATTAAGTCCCCAAACATCTATTGATTTTACATTTTGTCCTCTAATTTTCTCAGCTAGTGATAGCTAACCCAGGAGCAGAGTTGATGAAGAAGCTAAGCAAGTCCAAGTTCACAGAAACCATCGGCAAAGACTGGATTCATCTCACGGTAGCAGAAGCCGTCTCAGCCTGTGATTTCATGCTCCACACAGCTAAACCGGACTCACCGGAGAAAATCTCACGTGAACCGGAATTTAACAACGTTTAAAATGGTTACAAATTAAAATCTCACATTTATATTTTCACCAAGAATAAAGTCGAAAAGCTAAGAGTCTGTCTGTTATTCAAATTTTCACTACTTACTACTATTGCGTTCAAAAACATAACGCTGTTAAATTAAACTTTTTTTCACATGAGAACATGTTTCTTTTACTTGCGAGTGAAGTAAACAATAACCTTTCACGGAGACGTTGACTGCTGAGCGCAGCCGCAGAACGCAGTCCTCTTCTTCGTCTTCTTCTTCATCGTTACGCTTCTCGATCCACCATAGATGTAATCCCTTAAAAGAACTTTCGACTTAGTATCTGAGACCTTAGACTTAGCTTTACTCTCTTTCTCTCCTTCAAGCTTCATCAACAAGAACTGAATCCTCTGTATCTCCAACTGTAACCTCCCAATCTTCTCCGAACCTCTTCTCGCATGTTCCGAGATCCTCCTGCTTCTGTTCCCATCCTTCTCTGACTCCGCCTTCGTGGACAGCTTCTGATTCACGTTAAACAGTTTCTCCACCGCTTCCTCTGCTTCTTTGAGCTAACCTTTGATCGTCGCGTACTCCTCACTCTCCTCAGTTTCGACTTTTTCTGTTAAATCTTTCACAGTGATCTGAAGATTCTCCAGCTTCTTTAGATCCGAACCGAGCCTCTCCAAGACCTTCCTCTTGTTCACTTCCACGTTCGGATCCATGATCCCGTCGAAAATCTCTAGCTTATCGACAACCAACGACTCTTCAGACAAAGACTTACCTTTCGCTTTCGCTTTCACCGCTGTTTCTGTCTTGTGAGTCTTCACAGGCTTTAACTCGAAGAAACTGTGGCTATCAAGCTCCAAGGTGTCTCTCTTGCTTGTGATCTCGTACGATGATCCATCAGAAGTTTGGTCAAGGACTATATCTTTCGTTACGACCTCGATTTCGTTGCTCTGCTTCCGAGTTTTGCCGCTCAGCTTCCTCATGCTTCTCCCACCACCACCACTAACGGTTTTTAGTTCTTTGACTTGCTTCAACGCTGTCTCCAGCATAGAGTAAGCGTTAGAGTTCTCAAGGACCAAAAGCTTTTCCTTCTCCGTTATCGCCTCTGCAATAGCTTTGATTCTTAGGCACATATCTTCCACCTTGAGGGATTCATTCACTGAATCAGCACCCTGGTAAGAGAGATGAGACCAGTTCATACAAGTTTCATCCAAATACAGTAAAAACTCTATAAATTAATAATGTTTGTATTATAAAATGATTTGTTTCTTTTTTATATATATTATTAATTTATAATGTTGTTTACATAGTATTTTCTATTAAAAAAGTTATTTTATCTATTTGTGTTATATTTTGAACCGGTTGTAACTCTGGACCGAATAAATTAATAAATTTATAAATGGATAATATAGATTTACCTTGGAAGGTCCATTAACGAAAACATAATCCTCCAAAGATCTAATGCTTTCATTCAACAAGGCAATAGCTCTACGCTTGTCCACATCCACGCTTCTAGTTTTAAGACCGTTGTAAGCTTCAGCAACCTCATGAGTCATTGTTTTATTCAACGTTTCATGTACTGCTAAGACCTCCTTATCGCAGAAGAACGTTGCAGCTTGAGACTCCCACAGTTCAACTCGACACCTCTCTTTGAAAACCTCCGTTTTGATTTCTTCAAGCTCCTTCTCCTTCTCACGTAACCGATCCTCTAAACGATCTTTGGCTGATCTGAGAGAGAGGAGGTTTCTCTTCAGCTGCAGATTCTCGGTTTCTGCATCTATCAACTTATCGATCGTCTTCCTCGCCGTGCTCTTCTCTGCTTCTGATTTAACCTGTCGGAAGAACTCAACGAGGACGAGTTTCTCGATGGCGCTGTGGTGATTCTCTACGGAGAGTGACTGACAAGCTTCCTTCAAGGTATTGAGCTTTCCTTTGGCTGCTCCCAGCTCAATATTCAAATGAGAGATAGAGTTTTCCAGCACGAGGTTTTTCTCAACAAGCTTCTCCACAAGTGCAATCTTCTCGCTCTCATTACACTCTTTTAAGTTTGAGTTTTCCTCTTTAAGACAATACATCTCTTGCTGCTTTAGTTCAACTTCCGCTTCGAGTTTTAGTATAGTTTGCTTTAGACTCGAGACATCCTCTTGCAAACTCTTCACTGATGCTACCGAAGAGAGAGATTCAACCTTGGCTTGCTGAATCTCCTCGTGCATCTCGTTGTTTCTCATCTCCAAGTCGTTGATGATTTGGGACTTGCTCCGAAGCTCCGAAGCTAAGTTATTTAGCTCCTCTTGAGACTGGGAGTGCAACTGCTGCAGCGTTTGAAACGCGGTTTCAGCTTCCTGGAAACGCAGATGCTCTTCTTGCACGTTGCTCCACAGCTTGACCAGCTCCGTTTGCTTCTCGGTGAGCTTCTGGCTTTGACTCCCCAGTTTCTCCAAGAGAACGTCAAGCTCCGAGTGGAGATTCTGGTTTGATCTCTCGAGCACAGTGCATTTCTCCTCGGAGAACTTGAGTTTAGCAGCTTCGTCCTCTAACTCACTGCTAAACCTTTTGGTTTCTTCTTGAGCAGAGTACAGTTTGAGTTTTAGATCCGCGATTATATTCAAACACTGTTGGTACTGAAGCTCCGAAGCTTCTTTGTCCTCAGTCAGTTTCGAGATAGTTTGCTTCAAGTTTACAACTTCTACTCCAGCCATTTCAGCCCGCTCGTTGATAATCCATGCATCTTCCTCAGCCTTCCTTAGTCTCTCTTCTAAATTAGATATTGTTGTCAAGCATTGCCTGTAATTGTCCAGAGCTGCTTCCTTGTCAGCAAGGCTCTCCTTCAATGCGAGAGTCTCAGCTTCAACTTCTCCAGCATCCTTATGCGCTTCTTCCAAATCAGCTATCCTCTGCAGGCACTGCTGATACTGAACAAAGCTGGCTTCCTTTTCAGACTCTAGCTTCTCAATGACTTTTCTGAGTATTTGGATCTCAGCTTCTGCGCTCGACGCTTTGTCATTAAGTCTAGCTGAGTCCTCTTGCGCACGAGAGATTTCGGATTCTAGGTTTGAGAGTCTCTCCAAGCTCTTCTCAAACTGAGCTAAGGTGGTTTCTTTTTCAGCTTCCATTTTAGAAATGAAGTCTTTTAAAGCCGCAACTTCAGCCTCAGCTTTGCTAGCTCGTTTGGATTCCGAAACTGTTTCATCTCCATCATCAAACTTCAGTCCTTTTCTTGCTTTCCCAAACGGAACATCGTCCGGGTCACCCCGAGCTCGGATAGGAGGACGCATATCCGGAGTTTGTGGGTCACCGTCAGCACCAGCATGAGACTCGTCGCCGAATATGAAGGAAACTTGGTTGGGGAGCTCTTCTGCTATAGTCTGATGAGCCTTATGGATCACGACGGTTGCATGATTATATCTTTCGGCCAATGCGCGGTACGCACGGTAAAACTCTTCGACCAGTTGCATAAGCTCAGGACGTTTGCGGTAATACATCTCAGCTCTCCTGGCGAAAGAATCTGCATCTTCCTCGAGAACCTTGATCATTTTCTTCACGTTACTATCCATATCTGCGTCAAAAGAACAAAGACTCATGTTTTTTTCCTGGATCATATATTATATATTTAAAAAAATAGTCATCCGCTGTATGATAACAGCTCTGGCTAAGACGGTCCGCATCAAGAGTCTCTTACTATGTGAGAGACTCCCAATGTGGATGTTCTAAGGCCTTGATGTCCCCTCTGGACACTAAATCATGCTCTCTCATAGGCCAAAACAAAACGCAAATTCAGGACCAGTACTAACCATGCTAAACGAAACATTTGTCACAAACTCTCAAAAATTTTGAAGAAATTTGCTTTAACATAATAAGCATGCTCCCAAATTTGTAAAAAAAAAACTTAGTTTGAACTTTTAATAAATAGCTCCTAAATCTCAAGACCGGTCCTGCGCAAGGTAACTCTAGATGTGTATACCCTTAACCAGATACGTACCAGCTAGATTGTCCTGAAGCCATTTAGAATTTTTGGGGGTATTGTGACTATCCCACCACCATGAATACATACGTTTGGAGTTACTCTTTGCCACGACCTCCATTTTTTTTTTATACAAACAAACCACAAGGAAAGATGTGTATACACCAAACTTCCTTTCGTCTCACGGCTCTCTCACAACCTATTAAAAAAATATTCCTGGAAAAATACAAAAAAATCAGAGAGATTGGTCGAATAAATAAACAGGCAGACGAAATGAGATTTTCATATGATATGATTACCATATACTAATATATAATTTCATGCTCTTAAGTCAAACCTAGAGAACACGTTTTCGAGTCAGAAAAAATCTGACGATCACACATGAAAACATGAATTATAGTTCAAGATATAGGCAAAACCATGATCGAGATCTATCTAATGAATCGGGAAGCAATGAAGTCGAGTTCATACCACAAGAACACAAAAATGAATCAAGATCGCTCGTCGGTGTGATCGAAGATGCTTTTGGAAGAGCACGCGCTTAGTCTCTTCTTAGATTCTCTTAGTGTAGCTTCGGCTTCCTCATCTTCGTCGCATAATAATATCTTCTTCTAGTAGATCTCCTTCTCTCTCGGCGTTTATGCTCTGTTTCTGCGAAGAGTTTTGTGTTTAGGTTTATTAAAATGGGTTTTAAGAGAGAGAAGGAAAATATAAATACTTAATGACGAAAGTACCCTTTATGCACGCATTAAATTTGTGTTCTCGGGATTGCTTGGGAGATTTGGCTTCCTAGATTAATGTAATTTACGCTTTTATTTAAAAACAAAATTTAATGTTAATTTACGCCATGAATTAGGCCTGTGCTATTAATTTTCTTAAAACAATTAATGCTACATTATCAAGTTTTGAGTTTTCTAAACTACTGTGCAAAAATAGATGGCAGGTTGGATTTTTTTCTTCTTATAAATTTCATACTCCCTCTGTTTTTATATGTAAGTAGTTTTAGTTAAAAGTGATAATTTCAAGAAAATTGTTACTTTTGAAAAAATAACATTTAATACATAAATTTAACCAATAATAAAAAGACATGGGTTATTAGATTGGTCACAACATATCTAATAAATGTAAAAGCTGCTTTGGATTATGTAAACATCTTATATTGTGAAACAAACTTATTTTGCTAAAACTATTTCCATATAAAAACAGAGGGAGTACAATATAATACATTACCAAGTTTTCTATAATATCCATCGGTTTCATAATAAGTGTCATTTTAACCATTTTTTCTTGTTACAAAAAAAGTGTCACTTTACAATTTCAATGCAAATTATATTTACTTTCAGCTGAAAATTAATTGAAAATTGCATTGATTTTATAAATAATTTTATTTATCTCAAATACTATTGGTCAGAAGATATAATTAATAACAATTTACATATGTTTTCGTTACTTTCTTAATATGTGTGAAAAATGTCAAATCGACAATTATATAGAAACGGAGAAAGTACAACATTAGATGGCAGGCTAAAAAAAATAATAGATGGCAGGTTGTAATTTTTTTCTTATAAGTTTCATAATAAAATTTGTAAAATTTATTTATATCATTTAACATACCTTTTCATATAAAGCATATTTTAAAATTAAATATTTTTAAAATATGTATTAGTTAGAGAACGTTGGAGTTTAAAATCTTTTGCGGATATGAATCAAAAAAAATATTTTATTGAATTAAACAACTCATGCTGCTCTTTTGGCTTAATTAAAAAACAAATAGACGAAAGAGAGAGAATCTTTTAGAAGAAAAGAATCAAAAAAAGGAAAAGGCAAAGGCACAGAGACGCGTACGCGTAAGCGTATCAGACGACGAGCTTTGGGGGCCACTTACGCCACACTTTTATATTTGTCCACGTTGGACACACCACACCCACGCGCAATCTATACATGTCATGGAAGTCATGTTCTACTATTAAGTTGATTTTTTTTTAGTTTTTGAAGTATTTTGTTTTGTTTCAATGTTAGTTTTTAACATTCAAATTCGTTTTGAAGTTTACTGAAATTTAATTTGACTTAGAATATAAAAATAGGCCAAATTTAAAACTGTTTATTTGAAAGACAAAACGGTCCACAAATATTATTTTACATGGTCCACGAATATTAATCTAGTTTTAAACAAATGGAGAAATTAAATATGTATGCATATATACTTAGCGGGTACCACTTTTGATGGCAACCGTTCGAAGATCAACAAAAAGTATTATAATTACTTCAATCGTATATTTGATTAAATTAATTGTGAAAAGCCATTGACCACATGCCTTTTAATAGCTTGTAATAACCAATAACTATAGTCAGTAGGTAACCCATTCACCGGTTGCAAGTGTTATCAACTAATTAAGCTTGATTCATTTTGTCAAAAATAAAATAAAGAGATAAGACATTTTACACTACCGTATGGATTTTTAATTAAAGAGAGAATCAACTCTACACCCCCTTTTTAGATCACAGTTTTGAAAATCTCCATTGTATGATTTGACTAAATTTTCCAAAACATATCAACTTGTCGGTATTCATACATTGAATATAATTATTTGCTAAAAGGAAGAAAATGCCACCAAAGTTTCCTTTCTTGTTGTGGTTGGGCCCAACAGTAATGATGAACCATGATGTTTCTTCAGAAACCAAACTTATATAGAACTCTCAGACAATGATCATCTTTTAACAACCTCTCTCTACTCGGTCCCCAACGTCTATCTCTTTTGTTTTTTTTTTCCTCTCTCTTTCTTAACATTGTCACTAATGGTAACCTTAGCTTATCATCATAACTAAAAGTAATGAAATTTTTGTCTTTTTAACATTTAGAGAATTATCCTAGCTGTTGGTTGGTTGCATATTGGCTCCGGTCTGATATCATTGTATGGCTTTGTCTTTGTAATGATGTTGTGTTTTCTCTCGAGTGATTGAAGGAGTTGTGTAGTGATGAGGTTATACAACCTCAAACAAAAAGCCCACTAAGGAACTGAAGGTAGTCCAATGGGCCTACAACAGGGTTTTTGCGTAAATAGCAGGGTCTATCAAAAGATCGCCACTTATACATGAACCTTTTCTACTACCTTCTAACTTGTTTATTGCTGTGAGGTATTATTTGATTTGGAGACTTTTCAAAGCCATACAGAATCTAAACTATACTAAAAAGGAGAATAACAAGCCTTATGAGCTATGCCACCTAGGATCAGAAAATCAGCCAGTAGTATTGCATCAATCATCCATGTCATTTTTGTTTAATATTGATTTGGGCTTTGTGTTTTGTTTTGGGCTTCTTATTTTACATTTTGTTAGTTTCTTTAGGACTTCTTCTCTTAGCTTTGTCGACTCATTGTCTCTTCTTTTTCTGATGGTTCTACCGTTCTTCTCTTACCTTTAGACTTCCACATCCTCCCTTGGTCTTCTCTCCAAATCCGTTTGAACTCATACTTTCACCACTAACTGCTCTAATCAAACCTTCCTTGAGCTCATTCAATGGATTAATTTCATCTTCCTTTCAGTTATTCTGGCGACAACTCTACAAAGTTAATAATCAAATGTTTAGCCCTATTGTTTCAGATCTCCTCCATAACGTACCTTCTTAATGAAGATGATTGAGTCCAAGTCTCCGGTCTGCAAACGGAGAGTTCTTCGCTGCTTGCCATGAGTGTAGTTTCCCAATCTGCAAAGCTTGTCTTGAGTATGAATTCAAGAAGGTCGAAGAATCTGCTTGCGTTGCGGCAAGCCTTACGATGGTAATTATCACATTTCTTCAAATGTTTTTCCATAAATTTTGGATGTTTTTTTTTTTTTGTTAAAAGTAGTTTCACAATTTATGATATTTAATTTGTTTACTCCTCAGAGAATGTGCTTGATGATGTTGAGACAAAGACATCTAAACACCAATCCACTGTTGCAACAGTAACACTCCTCAGGTGTGTACTATATAATTAGTGTCGTTTTTATGTCATAATAAGATTCGAAATAATTCTTCTTCATTTTTGTAGGATTCTGGAATTCATGCTAGACATATAAGTACAGTCTCCACAATAGACAGTGGTAAGAACTAATATCCAAAAGTTTAAAATTTTGATGAGTTTAATTAGTTTTAGAAGCTAACCAATGGAATTTTGATTTGTTGTTGAAGAACTCAACGATGAATACAGAAATCCTATATGGAAGAACAGAGTTGATAGCTGGAAAGACAAGAAGAGCAAGAAGAAGAAGAAACATGCAAAGGCAACAAAAGCTGAAGACCCTGATGCTCAGGTTCCTCCCCAACAGCACATTGAAGATATATCACTGTAAGCACATTCTCACTCATGGAACAACATAGTCTTTGTATATTAATCACCAGAAAGTTTGAGACACTGACTGGTCTGTGTCATTTTTTCAGGAACGCAGAGGCTGCTTCTGCTACAGATGTGCTTTCTGTTGTGATTCCTATCCCAAGGACAAAAATTACTTCATACAGAATCGTTATCATCATGCGTTTAACCATCTTGGCTTTGTATTTCCACTACCGTATCACCCATCCAGTGGACAGTGCTTACGGTCTATTGCTAACATCTGTGATATGTGAGATCTGGTTTGCTTTCCCGTGGGTGTTGGATCAGTTTCCTAAATGGTCTCCTATCAACAGAATGTAGAGCCATGAAAGTAAGTAAACAAAGTCTTTAAGAATATCCATAACATTATCAGAAACTTAACTCTTGGTTTCTTTTTAAAGAGATTATGAAGAGTTCAAGATCAGAATGAGGTGCATTGGCTGCGTCGATGAAGAAATCAGTAAAACAAGATTTTTTAGAAGACGATGGAAAGTCCGGTAAAGTTGTTGGAACATCCACACCTGACAAAGGTGTTATATATTTGGAGAGGAGGCAGGCATTTTTTTGGCTTTGACCAAAGCTTCTCCCGGCATATCAGCCAATGGTAGCTTAGGTACTGGTTCGTCCAAACTTTTGGTCTTAAGCACAAAATCATTAGACGTTGATAGAGTCTAATGAGAGCTCAATGGACCTTTTAGGCATTCTAACTTTTAATCTTTAGTGCATTCAAAGATGGTGTTGTAGTTTTAGATACACAAACAATTTTTTCATGGAAAGGCTATCAAGGCTCTTTATTTTTTTTCTTCTGCATTTTAAGTGATGGCACTTTAGTCAATACATATTTTTATCGATTGGAAAATTGAGAAGTTGAAAGTAAGTTAATATCTTTTGGCACCATTAATTTTTTTTTTTGGCAACATTAGCTTCTTATGATGTCTGTACATTAAATTCAAATACAGTATTGAAATGATCATACATAATTTTTAAATGACCATATACAATATTTTAAATTCTATTTGAAAATAAAAGTACAAAAGTAAAGTTCAACCGCAGTAGAAAAACAAACAATGCAAACAAAACACAATTTTGATTATCGTGTAAAATACTTAAAACTATATTTGAAAACAAAGCACGAAAGTGTAGTAGTTCAACTGTAGCAAAAATAATAATTATAATGAGGACATTTCCAATGATTGATTTTATTTTATTCACTTTCTTTAAAATGAAGAAAAGATGAAGTAGTATTTACTTTAATAGTTGATTTTATTTTCTTTCTGTAAAATAATATTCCAAGTATGTTTTTTTTTTTGAACGACACCAAGTATCTTATATCTCTAATTAATTATTAATAACATCTTTCACTATTTTATGTTCACTCATGTTACAAAATTGTTTTATTTTAACAATAATCTGACATAATTATCATTTAATATAAATGAAATATTATCATACAATAAATTGATTATATAACATAAATAAACAAACATATAGTTTCATTTAAAAAAAATCACTATGTATATATTTCTTCTATAAGTGATTAACAAAAGTGTTTTGAAAAAACAAAAGTGTTTTGAAATAAAACATTCACTTATTTATCTTTAATTCTTCTTAAATAGGGTAAGAATTCTTAAAAATTAATATTTTCATATTCTTCGATATCAATATCTAAATAGAAAAAAGTCGAGACTTTGAATTTAATTGGATAATATTAACGTATATAATATATTTTACAAAATATACAAAATAAGTAAAAAGTTCATCTTCAAAAATGAAAATGTAAATAGTATATCTTCAAATGTGAATTAGCATTGTTCATTATTCATTTTAAATTAAGAAATGAAATAGGATTGAAGCAAAAACTACTCTAAAATACATCAAAAATTAAAATAGGGTTGAAGATAGTTAAAATTACTTATCCTTCTTAGCCATTTTAATCGTATTAGCCATTTTAGCTCATTTATATGAATTACTATTTAACAATAAAAACATGTTTTTTTTTTGTTTTTTACAACACAATAAAAACATGTTAAAAACCGTTTCCAAACAAATTTATTCACTTTCGCATCAAAAAGCACAAATGTGGTAAACTATTGAAATAAGAAAATCACATTGAACCGAATCAAACATTCGAACAATATTTCTAATGAAAAAGTACAAAATAAGATCAATAGGAACATAAAAATCTAATTTGTAAAATAAGTTTATAGTACATAATACGCGGAAAAAAACTCTAGTGATACTAATAACTATAGGGAACAATTCAACATTAAAACCCAAAACAAGATAGCAAAACGTCAACAACACTGTCACAAACTACAGACAAAGACGACGAGAAACATACATACAGAGACAATACTTGCCACTGCGCAACAAAACAACATAACCAAAGATAGTAGAGACAAAGAAACTACAATGAAGCATCAAAAGCAGAACGGAGCAGCAGCTTCTATAGGTCCCTGTTACAAAGCCATACAACTTGTATTAAATCTTCACATTCAGATTCATTACATATTAGAGTTAAAGAGAGCTACAAAACTTACATGGTGAGCAGATTAGGCGGGATCAAGAAGAACCTGAGGAATGTCTTTTCTTCAGAACAAGTATCAGCTTTCATCAGGATTGAATCTTTACCAGTAGAGACACTCTAAAGAGAGAACTTCCTACTCCCTTCTTCCTTTACAAAAAAATCAGGAAAAAGAGCTGAAGAGGAAGACCACTAAACACAAGTAGTAAGGGTTTACATCTTTAAGGCTGGACAGAAACGCAAAAGAGAGGAAGACAAGACTCAAAGGCATGAAAGTAGTAGACAAAGGGTTAAAAGAAAAGATATGGACAAGGAGGGAGAGATATAAGAACATGAACCTAGTCGCTAATCTAACCCACTTAAGAAAAGAAGCCAAAGGAACAAAGACTGACTCTAAAAGAGAAACTATACAAAGTGCACCACCACATGTTAGAGACTGGTAAACTTTTTAGCCATCCTATATGCTAAACCAAGAATCAAGTCTTCTCTATAACCACCTGCTCCACCATTAGTAACACCTCAAATCTGCATAGGAGAACCACTAACTGCTTCTGTGTTCCATTAAAAGCTATTAAACAAACTCAAACCACCTTGGTGACTAACCACCTTATTTATCTATCCACAAAACTAAAACCCTAAACCCCCTGTTCCCCCCCTAAAGTCTCCCTGCTCTTCACTCATCTGCAAACTCAATATTGAGCATGCGACGCAGTGTCATAGTAGCAGAGACAGTACTGTGAAAAGGGTTGTTGTTGTCACCAGACGAGGTTGGAGAGACCGGAGCAGACTTGGCAACTTCAGGAAGATCAACATCAGGGAAGGTCAGAGAGACCGTCCTCTTTCGCCGGAGAGAGAACTTGGGGATGGGAACAGAAGTGGGCGGGGGAGAGTTGGAGTAAGTGGGTCCTGCCCACAGCTCAGAGTAAGAAAGGCTTCTCCTTTCGCCACCAATAGGAATGGGACTGGCTCTAACGCAGTCAAAAGACGGCAAAACTGACTTGGGAGAGCGAGGAGAGTGAACTCCTTTGGTTGTTGATGAAGAGGTTGTTCTCTTTGGTGGTGGCCTTGGAAGCAAACCAACTCCGGAGTGAAACGTTCTGCAGTTGATTTGCCTGAAAGTTTTGGAAGGAGGTTTCTTCTCATAACAGTACTGGTTGTTGCTATGTTCTTCAGCTAAGATGAGAGTTTCCATTTTTTGAGATTAAATCAAGATGCTTAGTCTCTTTAACTACCCCAACAAGATCACTTTTTTTAATCTAATCAAAACCAAAACCCTTCACTCTTTTCTCAAGTAAAGCTCGTATCTAACCAGAATATGTATCAGAAGATCACAGAATCTGAGCTCGTCTCCAAAGCTGAAAAGCCATAACAACACATGGAGAAAAGAAAGTTAATCATCACATACAGAGAAAGCAGAACAACAGATCATGTAAAGGTAACAAAACGTAACCACTCACCTGTAGAAAAAAGGCTATTGAACCTGAAGATTATAAAAAGATGATTTCTTTTACACTAGAGGATTACTGATCTGTTAAGAGAATATCTATTTAGAGTTTTTAAGCCTCAATCAAAACACACGAAGATCCTACGGATCTGAGAAATGGGGTTAGAGAGAAAGGAGATAGTGAGAGAGAGGGGAAGATGAACAGATCATTTGTCCTTTAAGTAGCGCTGTTACTTCATTGATTCTTGTGAGAGGAAATTACAGTAATACCCTCCCATGTATTCATTTGACTATTATGTCCTTCTCCGTTTACATTATTTACATTCTAACACTTCATTTACTGTTCATGAACACATAGTTAATGATCCTTTTGAAAGCGAGTTTAGTCAAATTGCTCATATGGTAAAGTGACCTTAACGTGACATTATTTTATGTTCATGCTTCAAGAGAGTAATAAATTGACAACAATTAGTACTACTACTTAGAACATGTTAACGTCGCTTTCTCTCCCTCCTCTCTCTCTCTGTCTAAACCGATATTTTATCCAACGGTAACCAAGATTATTTTTATTTTTTTAATTTGTTTTCTAAAATGAATAATTGAATATGGTCCACAGGTCCAGGTACTCTCGGTAGGGTCTTCTGATGACACGATTTTGCACTTATTGAGAAAAGATTCAGCCACTGCATAGTTCCACAAAAGTGGAATCATAACTATTAATATCTGCCTGTAAATTCGGGAATTATTATTATTGCACTAGATAATTATAGAGAAACCAATAATTTATACTTGTTTGTTTCACAGCTCCAGAAAATAGAATGGTGACAATGATAACATGATGATGACATGACCACAAAGACTTCCCCTTATGTCTCATAGGTGTCACACAACAACAACAATAAGATCAAAGCTCATGAGAAAGATGACTCGGTCACCAACAATAATACCATTTGCAAAGTTTCAAGAATCAGAAATATTGTTTCGTGCATCTGATAAGCCAATACGTGTGCTACATAAAGCAGATGTCCTAACTAAGTCATAATTTAAAACAGCTGTGAAACACTGAAATCAGAATCTTAGATCTTTAACAGACAAGCACAATCATATAAAACGCTGCACAAACAGTCCCTAAAAAGTCATATAAACACAAAATCATAATCTTATAGTCTACGAAGCTCAAGCATATCGCACAGGAACAGTGGCATGTCCCTAAAGTCCAAATCTTTCATCTTTAAACACAAAACACAATAATGTGATAGGCATAGCAAATTAACCGCATTAATCAAACTCATTGTCTATTAACTCATATAAACACACAATCATAATCCATAATCTATGAAGCTCAAGCAAATTGCGCAGAAACAGAAACAGATCTTTAAAGTCAGAATCTTCCATCTTTAAACACACAAAGACGATAATGTGACACGCATAGCATATTAGAACTGTAAAACTCAGTAACGGGCAAGTAGTAAAACAAACAGTAACTATGATGCAATAAGGAACAGTCTACAAAAACAAGAACAAAAGCATAAGATAAGTACCCACACAAACAGTAGAAGGGAAGCAAATCCAATCAGTCATCAGCTCCATCAGTCTTCCCAGCACCAAAAGGGTCATGATTCGGACCCAACTCTTCTCCCATATGACGCTGCACAAGCCTCGACAAATCAGACATCACCTTAGCCTCGCGCTTAGCCTTCTCCTCGTAGTTAAACATCGCCAACACACATTTGTCTTCGGCACTGTAAACTTGGTTCTCCTTCGTGATACGAATAGCATTCATCCTCTGATGCCTACTCCCACTCATCACATACCCAAGATCCTCAAACCTCTGAATCTCATCAGCGTTAAGACCCACTTCTCCTCTTCGTGGGATACGCTTCCCTTGCTGAACGTACTGAGCTATAGTGTCTCCTTCACCGGGTCGTAAAGCACCACCGTAGCTGATGTGTCCTTCAGCTTTAGGTAACGGCATTGGACCCACCTCAGCTTCTTCTTCTTCATCTTCTGGTAAAGCTTTCTTCTTCGATTCAATAATCATCTTCATCTCCTCTTCGTCAAGCTCAGGCTCCTTCACCGTTTCTTCCAACTTCCCCTTCGAATCAGTGTCCTTCTTGCTCTTTGATTTGCTACGTTCTTCCCCAGAAGACGAAGAAGCGCTAATCTCAGATTCATCATCAGAATCACTGTATCTCCTCTTCCTCCTATGTTCTCTCCTCTTCCTGCTACTCTTCTTCTTCCTCCTCCTCCTCCTTCTCCTCCTATCTTCCTCATCCGAATCATCACTCTCGCTATCTTCAGATTCGCTATCGCTATATCGCCTACGCTTGCTCCTAGAGCTCTTACTCTTCCTCTTCTTCCTAGATCTATCAGACTCAGATTCCGACTTACCAGACTCAGATTTCGGGTCATCAACGTCCTTCTCCGGAACCTCCTAATCGTCGGCGTTCTCGTCGGACTCTACCTCGTTCGGATCTCTAGGCGGACTCGGCGTGTTCCTCCAAATGCAGTGCTTACCAGATTTCTTCATCTTGAGGCGTTTAAGCCTCCGGTACTCCTCGTGACTCAATCCTTTCAGCTCTTCGTCGGAGTCTGAACCGGATCTCCTCCCTCTACGGTGGTTTCGGTCTAGGTATCCTTGATCTCTCCCGAACCTCCTTGGAAGCGAGTTCATCGTCAATCTCAATCCCTAAAATTTCAATCCATACGACGACGAAGACGAACCGTATCTAATTAGGATTTGAGTTCAATATATATGTGTACATTAAGGCCCATCATAAAATCCCAATTAAAAGAACCTCAGCGGAATTTATAAAAGAGGAACCTTAGTGTATATTTTATGAAAACCATAAGTGTATCTTCTATAAATTTGTTTAATTTTAAACTATTAAAATAATTTTTTAAAAAATCACAATAACCATATTATAAAAATTTAGATTTTTTTCTATATGTTATATTTTGAATTTTAAAAAACGACTATAAATTACTAAAACTGTTAAAAGTCTTACATTCAAATTTTGCGATCCATAGTTTAAAATTTTTGTTATTATAAAATACAAATGATTACAAAATCATATAAATAAAAGTCTAATTTAATTAATTATTAAAATTTAAAATATATATATTTATATATATCATTCTAAATTAAACTATAAACCATATTGAATAAATAAATATTTTAGTTTAAAAATTTTCTTTGAATCATTTTTTTTGCTAAAAGTTTTGAACTAACGTTGATAATTTTTTTTAAATTATAAATTACTAAAATTATTAATCCCAGAAAACTTTATTATCAGTAATTTAAAGTTTTTGCTATTAAGGATACACATGATCAAAAAAACATATGAGTAGAAAGAATCATTTAATAGAAATTAATATTAAAAATATACTATGTGTGTTAATATCATTTAAATTTAATTACATATCCTATCAAATTTTTTAAAAAATTATTTGGATTAATAAAATTGATTTATACGTTCGCACCAATTCGCACCAATTTAATTATATATGTAATAGTAACTGACTTTTAATTATTCAATATATATTTATTATTAAAAACATATAATACATAAAACAATTTTTATATATAATGTTTATCAATCTAGTTACATGTTCACTGTAATCCTAGTCGTTCCAATTAGACATAGTAGTATAACTTAATCGTCCTACTCGTTCCAAATACATATAGAGTAATACTAAATAATCCTAGTCATCCCAATTATACATAGTAGTACCAAGTAGTCATATGATTTTTTTTTTTTTTGATAATAAGTAGTCATATGATTATTCTAAGACAAAATCTAGTATAAAGCATTTTAAAATTACACATAATGTAATCCGGAGACTAGTTGTGACTTTGGTATAGTAGTGTCTTACTATTCACACACTAACCAGTATTAGGAATTTTTTTTGGAAATGATAAATTTTCTATCAATTATAGAAATTTATAAACTTGTACGTCTAGTTCGCTATATATAAATACAAATATGAGCATAACAACAATAATTATATGAATTACATCTACTAAAAATATATAATATTAGTAAAAATATGAGTTTTTTTTTTTATAACTATGCATAATACATAGTACAATGTAATCTTACTCGTTAATGACCCAAACACGAATTGTTATAGTATATTTGTAAAGAGAAAAAGACAAAAATAGCACTAAATCAAGTTTAAAATCCAAATAAATTTCACTAGAAATAATTTGGGGAAAAGATAATCTCGTCGTCGCCCTAGGGATCAAGATGTCGCCTCCTCCGAGCTGGTTCATGGAGAATCAAGGGGAAGTTTATGAAGGTCGGCGTAGAGGATCGGAATCGGACGAAGAGCTGAAGGGGCTGAGCTACCAGGAGTACCGGAGGCTCAAACGGATCAAGATGAGGAACACTGGTAGGTTCTGCATCTGGAACAACACGCCGAGTCCACCGAGAGATCCGAACGAGGATGAGAACGCCGATGATGATGATGATGATAACCTGACGAAAGCGAAAGGCGAATCTGATTCCGGTAAGTCGCAATCTGAAACTGACCGATCTAGGAAGCGTAGAGGGATGAGATCTTATGATAGCGATAGCGAATCTGTAGGGAGTGAGAGTGATTCTGATAAGGAAGATAGGAGACAACGTAGAAGGAAGATTAAGAGTAAGAGGTCTAGGAGATCTTATGATAGCGATGGTGAATCTGAAGAGAGTGAGGAAGATAGGAAGAAAAGCACAAGTATTAGGAAGAAGAGAAGATACAGTGATTCTGATGAGAGCAGCGATGCATCTGAGATTAGTGCTTCCTCGTCTGGTGATGAACAACACACCAAGTCAAAGATCAAGAGGCGGAAGAAGCTCTCAGGCGATGGTTCCGACGAGGGACGAAGAAGTAAGAAGAAGAAAAGAAGCAGAAGTAGTAGAAAGAGGCCAGGACATACGAGGAAGAGCAGCGACATTAGTGCTTCTGGGGAAGAACGTAGCAAGTCAAAGAGCAGGAGGCGTAAGAAGCTGTCAGGCGATGGTTCTGACACTGATCTGAAGGCGAAACTTGAAGAAAAGGTGAAGGATACTGAGCTTGACGAAGAGGAGTTGAAGAAGTTCAAAGAGATGGTTAATGAATCAAAGAAGAAATCTTTAGCTCCTGAAGATGAAGAAGAAGAAGCTGAGGTAGGTCCAATGCCGCTACCTAAAGCTGAAGGACACATCAGTTACGGTGGTGCGTTAAGACCCGGTGAAGGAGACGCTATAGCACAGTACGTTCAGCAAGGGAAGCGTATCCCACGAAGAGGAGAAGTGGGTCTTAACGCTGATGAGATTCAGAGGTTTGAGGATCTTGGGTATGTCATGAGTGGGAGTAGGCATCAAAGGATGAATGCTATTCGTATCAGGAAGGAGAACCAGGTTTACAGTGCTGAAGACAAACGTGCGTTGGCTATGTTTAACTATGAGGAGAAGGCCAAGCGTGAGGCTAAGGTGATGTCTGATCTTTCGAGGCTGGTGCAGCGCCATATGGGAGAGGAGTTGGGTCCGAATCATGACCCTTTTGGTGCTGGAAAGGCTGATGGAGCTGACGACTGAATGGGTACTTATCTTACGCTATCTTTCTTGTAGACTGCTCCTTATTGCATCATAGTTACATTATTGCGTTTTTGGGTTAGAGATGAAAGATATAGACTTTAAGGATCTGCAACTGTTCCTGCTCTATTTGCTTCAGCTTCATTGATTATAGATTATGGTTTGTGTGTGTTGAAGATGAAAGATTTGGACTTTATGGAATCTGCAGCTACTTATGTGCAATTTGCTTCAGCTTTCATTGATTATGATTGTGTGTTTATATTATGACTTTAGACATTAGGGAATTGCTTGTGTAACACGTTTTATGTGATTCTGTTTCTGTTTCGTTAGCTCTCTGTCATTTAATGATTCTGAATGTGAAGCTTTATGGCTTTGTAACAGGGACATACAGAAGCTGCTGCTCCGCTCTGCTTTTGATGCTTCATCCTACTTCTTTGTCTCTCAGCTATCTTTGGTTATGTTTTTTTGTTACCCCGTGACAAAATATTGTCTATACGCTGCGTGAAGCTTTTCTACAAACGTATGTTTCTTCATCGTCTTTGCGTGTAGTTTGTGACCGTGTTGTAGAGACGACGTTTTGCTATCTTGTTTTGGGTTTTAATATTGTTCTTGTTTTAGTAGCTTTTGTCTTAAAGATCTTTTGCTTTGTATTCATAACTTTTCAGAAAGTACGTTTGATTATTGTTGTTCTAAAGCACAAAGTTGGATTCAAATCCTAAGACATGGAAGTAGTGATGATTACGTGGAGTATGTTCCAGTGGTGAAGCGTAGAGCGATGCAAGAGCGGAAGGGAAAGGTGATGGAGGACAAGGAGAAGCTCGCACCTAGCTTACTCGTTAAAGCAACTCAGCAGCAGCTCAAGAGGAGGAGGAGGAGAGACGTTAGTGACACGGAGCAAATTATATTACAAGAGAAGAAGATGATGGAGCATTTATCTTGTGATAAGAAGACGCTTATGTCTGTTCGTGAATTGGCCAAAGGTATCACTTATACAGAGCCTCTGGTAACAGGTTGGGAACCACACCCTGGGAGCATCATGTCGAGCAAACAGATTGATTTGACTAGGAAGCAATTTCATATTATAGTTAGTGGCGAAGATATTCCTCCGCCCATCAAGAATTTCAACGATATGAACATTCCGAGAGGTCTTGGCGTTACGCTCAAGGAGAAAGGGATAGTGA
Source organism: Brassica oleracea var. oleracea (assembly GCF_000695525.1). NCBI lineage: Eukaryota > Viridiplantae > Streptophyta > Magnoliopsida > Brassicales > Brassicaceae > Brassica > Brassica oleracea. The sequence goes on from NC_027756.1 coordinate 1,271,373, forward strand.
AGCCAACTCCGATCCAAGTTCAGGGTCTTCCTGTGATTTTATCAGGAAGAGATATGATCGGGATTGCCTCCACTGGATCTGGAAAGACGTTGGTTTTCGTGCTTCCCATGATCATGATAGCTCTGCGGGAGGAGATGGTGATACGTCAAACAAGAAGCAAAGATTGTTACCTCCTCGAGTGCCTGCAGAATACTCTCGTCTCATTGTAACATGAGAAAATTCATGTGGACACAAGTTGTGTTATTAGCAGCCTTATTACTTAAGAATCCGGATCTTGTATATGCACTGAGTTCTGGTTGACCCGATAATTTAGCCGGCCAAGATATGGTAAAACTGCTTGATGTGATTATTGATTAATACTGGTGCTCCAAATTTTTAAGCAAGTAACTCATAGAAGGAGGCTGAAGTTTCTCTTCCATCTCCCACTCCATCAACCCTCAAAGTCCATAGACACACCTTGGACGTTAGTGAATCAGATTAATAGTGATTTGAAAATCTTGACACATAGTTTTAATTGAAAAGAAACCAAATAAATACAAGCTATAGCTAGCTCTGTCTTAACTGTTGGACCTAACCTGATGAGCACATTGCAGCATTACACAACCTTAGTGTTGTTCACTAACCTTTTAATTAAAACTATTTCAACATCTTAAATTTAAATACTTAATGTAACTATATATTTTAATTAAGATAATTGTAGTCATTTAACTTAAGAAAAGTGTACTTTTCAAAAGAAATAAAACACAATGTATTTTTTAAAAATAAAATCTATTTGCATAGTATTTTTTTCAAATTTAATCTTGAATACTCAAAAGGTAATGAATAGTCAACACCATATAAAAAAGTAGCTGATGATTAATCTAATCTATAGAAAAAATATATATACCAGCGTGGATGCATAGATCAAACTTTAGTATTGATTTTAATAACTAAGAAAATGAAAAAGAAAAACTGTATTATTTTAAAAAACTAAGAAAATGAAAAATAAAAACTGTATTCTTAAGACGGACAAAAAATTATTTTATATAAAAGTTTTTGTTTGCTAGAAATTTGAAATATTAATAAAGTAGTGTTCTATAAAAAGTAGGGTGGAAGAATTCAAATTGTCATAGTTGGATAGCTGAAAATTAAGTAACTGATGATGATGATAATAATAAGATGTATAGATAAGACTTAAATCATAAACTAATAGGTCTGAAAGTCCTTCGGAGCTGCTTAACACAAGATCATCATGATGCTCATGAACCTCATGAACAATGATTGAGCCAAAACTTCAAAATTTAGCCAAAATAACAGATGCCACATTTCCTCATGAACAATGATTGACCCAAAATATTTACAAATCCAAGTAAACTATATAAAATTTAAAATTTAACATACAAATTTTAATTTGTATTTACAAATCCGAAAGTTTTCTCTCGGATGTGAGTTTTTGTATTTTTAAGACATAAATTCATACAAATCCATTATGAAATCAATTCTATAAGTAAATTAGTATGATTTGGTAACATTCGATTTGAATAAAATTTATAAATTATGAAATCATAGAACCAATAACACTAGATTAAGTTTAGATTTTCAAATATTAAAATACAACAATAAAATATGGATTTTTTATTTTTATGTGATATTTTTGTTGTTGCTTCATGTCTTATATTTTGTTAAATTAGAGATGTCATCGATTCAAATTCTTAAAAGATATTGAGTTTATGTTTATAATTAGAAAGAGACTAATTTTATTAACTATCAGATAAATACTGAACAGTTAATGTACCTGAAAAAATCCAAATAAATACGTAATCAAATAGTAGAATTTTAGAGATGGCGAACTAGAAAAAAAATTGAAAAACAAATTTGGCGGAAACTTCAAAACTCGCGTCGATTGAAGTATTCATGGATGAGGAGGAGCCACCGCGGCTGCCACCTTCCTTTCTCTCACTACCGGAAGACATAGTCTTGAACATTTTTTCTAGATTGAGGAAAGGCACGTACTCATCGCTCTATTGCGTGTCGAAGAAGCTAGGGCGTAGGAGGAAATACGTGCTTTTGCATTTTATAGATATATTTACTAAATCTCATCAAAAATATTATTAAATCTAGACACACAGAAATAGTAGACTGAAGCGAGGACAAAAGAGGAAATTCATTTAAAATGGAAAATCACGTACTTAGCGCTCACATTGGAATTATCTTTATATTTTTTTAACACTTAATATATTTTTGATGAGATTTAGTAATATTATATCTAAGATCACATTTAAGTTCTAGGCAATATATATCATATACACCAAATAATATAATAAAATATATCTTAAAACAAAAAAAAATCTAAATAAAGAAACTTTTGTAAATTAATATCTCTATAAATTAATAAAATTTTAAAGTCCTAACATTATTAATTTATAGAAGTTCTATTGTACTATGTATTTATGCATAGTTATAAAACTCGTATTTTTACTAATCTTATATATTTTTTAGTAGATGTAGTTCATATAATTATTGTTGTCATGTTTATATATTTATATAGCGAACTAGACGTACAAGTTTATAAATTTCTATAATAATCGATACTTATAAATCTTATCTTTTCCACAAAATTTTCCTAATACTGGTTAGTGTATCAATAGTAAGTCAATAGTAACGTGTGATTACACTACCAGTCTCCGGATTACATTATGTGTAATTTAAAAATACTTTATAAACATGCTAGTTTGTCTGTTTCGGTTTAAAGATGGTAAGGAAGGTGATATATGTTGTTGCAAAGAAGGATTATTCTGAAGGCTCAAATATTCTTGTTCTGTTTCGGTTTATAGTAGAGATAGTGAGATACTCTCTTATAACATAGGAAAATCAAACTGACTTGTAAGTTTGTAACAGAGTGGTCTTTATAAACACTTGTACGTTGAATGAATCAAGATAAATATTCAAACTTCCAGCTTCTCCCTCTCTCTGCAATGGCCAGACTGCTTGATGTTACAAAGTAGCATGTATAAAGTATTATATGACCCAATTCACTTTCATATTGCAACGCTATCTGCATCACTGGCCTTGCAATGCAAGCTTCCTTGACTTAACCCATTTGTCCACCTTCCTTTTGCAGTAATTGTGAAACGAAAATGATAATGACCTCGGAAGAGTATGATGTCCAAAATGAAGAGTGAAGGATGTAGTGGATCAACAGATAAAAAAGAACTACATAAGTTTATTATCATTGCAGTAAATATGTACAGACACGTAGAAAGCATAGCGAAAACGAGATGACACACATACCCACACACTAAAAAAACAGAGACGGCGAGACGCAATCACAAACACGGAAACAACCTCATACACGCATAAACAAAAGAGAAGCTCTTTAGCTTAGCTTTACAAAAGGAAGAAAGACGAACTCTGCATGCAACGACCACTTCGATGTATCAAAACGAAATCGCTTACTCTGATTTTTCTTCTTCTCCTCCTTCTCTAGTTAAAGATTTGGGGTTAGAGATTAGAGATCACAGGCCGTAAGTAGGAGGAGAGTTCCTTGGTCCATTCTCTGATCCTGCTGCCTTCTCGAACGTGTCCGAAGTCGACCTTCTCCTGAACCGAAAGGGTTCCTTTCCTCCTGCGTTTGCTCCGTTAACATCCCAAAGGGTCCAAGTTCGTTAGTAACCTCTCATGCATTGACTTCAAACCATAACATGGCTCCTCTCACATAAAATATTCTTAAAACAATATATCAAAAGCATTTATGGAGATATGAACACAACCACAAATATCATATGTTTAGGTACGTATGACAACATTACAAAACCACAACGAACACTAATCAATAATGTCATAGATGTGGGTGTAAAATGACAAAAGTGGCCCCTAAAAGTCATCCTGTCAGAGTTTTTCACTAAATAGACGAAACTACCCCTAAATAATTTGAGTGAGTGTACGTACTACTGTTCCACCAACCAAATAATCAATGGAAACAAAGCGGTAATAATTAAAAAACTCACCAGAGAAAGGAGAAACCGGTGGAGTTGAACCGGCCGGCGAAACCGGAGCCGAACCGCCTTGGTGTCCTGGTGGTTTTATTATCATGATGCTGCGTGTCACTTTCAAACCTTCATCCGGCGAATCTTCACCGTACGATCTCACGCTTCCACCGTCCGATTGATCTAAGACAGACACGACCAATTAATTCATGCCAAAAAAAACATCAGATCAACGTTCAGACCATGTAATAATATCTGTAGTGCTACTTTATGTTTCATTTTGAAGATTTAATTATAATTTTCAGTTACAAATAATGATCAACGACCGGCTCAAGATAGCAAAAACACGGCGTACCATTGCCGGAGCTAGGCCGGAAACTGAAGGTATGGAGTTTCCGAAGCTTGCCAAGGCCGTTCTCCGGCCGAGGACCAGCGACGGTATCATCCCAGAGATGATCAAGTATGCCCATGGGTCGAGTCAAGTTATGTTTTTGTGGAGAGAGAGATTCGTTTGATAGACGAAGGTGACGATGATTTTAAAGGCGATCGGAGAGATCGCGTCCGTTGATTTTATTCTGACGTGGCGCTCGGATCGTAGCTCACGCAAGGTGGATAAGGAGATTGGAGAGTGGGACCCGAATCGATAAGCTCGAGATAGTTCCATCGGAGGGTTAGAAATCAATCTCACATGCCCGCATCTCACGCTTTCATGTTATTTACGATCGTACCCTTACCTTTATCTTGTCTGAGATCAAATACCTTCTCGATTGCCATTTATTTACACTACTACCCCCTTCATAGGATCTAATCTAAGCCGCCAGCTCTATTCAGTGATCAAACGATTGGAATAATAAAGTCCTTGGCCCATCAACTAAAGCCCATTAAGGAATTATTGGATATTATACAAAGCAGCCCCAAATGTTTGATTAGAGTCAATCGAGTCCTGTATCCTTTTATCTTCTTCTTGAAATGAGAAGTCTCTCCATCTCCACCGTTCCTCTGTCGCCGTTTCGGCTTCAGGCCCAGACCCGAATCTCAACACTCAGTTCCCGAACGAATCTCCACTCATTCAACCTCAACCCGACTAGAACTGTCTCGAAAGTTAGAGGTCTGAGAGAAGAGAATGATTCGAGATTCGTTGATGAAAATGGCGCAGTTGATGACATGGAAGGTTACTTAGACAATCTCTCTCTCGAATACGACTCCGTATGGGACACCAAGCCCTCCTGGTACGTCTGTGATCTGGTTTGTATTCGCAATCAAGAAGTGTTCATGTTCTCGTCTGACATATGTTCTTGTGTTTCTCAGGTGTCAGCCGTGGACGATAATGGTAACGGGTCTATCTATAGTGACATGTAGCTGGTTGATATTACATTCGGTTTTAGTTTCATCGCTTGCCATTGGTTTAGTTGGCGCTTGGTGGTACATTTTCCTTTACAGCTATCCAAAGGTATGATTTTTTATTCATAACCGTCTTCAGACAATGCTGGTTTTCTTGTCGCCACCACCCAAAGTCGTTGACTTTCAAATAAGTCTTGGTCTTGTTTTTTTCAGAGAGATCTTATGGTTATGTGTTCTTGTTTTTTTCAGTCGTATTCAGAAATGATTGCTGAAAGAAGGAAAAGAGTAGCTGATGGTTTTGAAGATATAGACGGCGAAAACAAGACATCGTAGAACATCCCAACTCGTAACACTCGTTTGTCTTCTTTCTGTTTGTACATCCATACTGTATCTGTTTATCTTTTAGTTTCATTCACAGTTTGGTTAACAAAGCTCTTGAATTTCAAAGATTATATAGCTGAACCAAACCATAATGAAAGTTGGACATTTTAAAGTTGCTTTGAGAGGGATAGAGAACATCCATGATTCTTCGAACTATATATATATATAAAAGTCGCATAAGGCTTAATTTGTGGAAAGTTAAAAATAATAATATTGTAGTACATTTCCACTCTATTTTGTGCATTTTCAATCAATATAATGCACATACAACAACTTATGAAATATAATTCAGTGAGCAACTAGTACCGACATGAACGAAGGATCAAGCAGTTACTCTGGTTTGTAAAATCTCACGCCATTAGAAAGTAAGCCATTGTTACTTGAAACATCCTATCAGAGTAAACCAAGTAAGTAAACGATTAAGAGAGTAAGCCAATCTACACCTCTTATCCAAATAGATTGGCATAAACTGTAAAGAAAACTTACAATATGCCGAATGGATTTGAACTTTCCCTTGAGTAATGAGTTACAAAGTTCCATGACTTCTTTCTGAATACACTCAAGTAAGTGTGAGATCAAGGAAGACTAATGAAAACAAGCTTTAAAACCTTTTACCTCCTGTAGATTGTAGCAGTTCCGCATTATTAGAGTCTTGAGTGAACTCTCTTTGCAGCTTAGACCCAAATCCCTACCAACAATATTTTCTTGATATTTAATTTTTTTTTTATTTTTATTAAATGTATTATTTATTAATGTTACTTTAATTTTAAGTGTTTAATAAACTTATTTTGGTCATCAAATATATTTTCGGGTATTTTTAGAATATTTTCTCTTAGTTTATTATAAATTTTAATTTAAAAATATTTTAGTTTTTAATTTTGTTTATAGTCACATATTTTTTGTTTTTGATAATGTTGTTTGGGATAAATAAAATAGTTGTCTTTAAAAAATGTACAGATTAATATTGTATTTATAGTAAATATAAAATTATAAATAAAATATTACTTAAGTTATTTTATAATTTTAGTCGGTTTTTGTAAATATTCGTAATAAAATCTATAAAATATATTAAATAGTTTTTAGATCATCTTTAATAATGTTAAATAATTTCATTCTAACAACTATGTGATATATGATTTTAGAAAATTTTAGTTATAAAATTGATTTAATCAAGCATTCTATTTTATAAAATACTTTATTTTATATCAGACTCATTTAATTTAAATGAAGGCAATTTCATATTTACAGAAATACTAATTTACTTTACCCTTTGAAAATCTTTATTGTGGTCCAAGTAATTAACAATCGGGTTAAGGATTCGTGGATCAGAATCACACTTGACCGTTAACCGCCTCGAACGACGGCGACGAAAGAGGACAGACTCCTCGTCTCTTCGACGGAGATCATTTAACTCAGGCTCGATCGCCTCGTTCGTTCGTTGATCGTATTCTCAAAGTCGACTCGCGCCTACTCTAATTTCACAATTCCATCTCGGCTGAATGTAAGCGAAAAGCTTTGGATTCTCTGATTCCGTGTGTGTGTTATGGACGCTCCCAATCCCAAGCGTCCGCGACCTTGCCATGACCCTTCTTCGGTTGTCAAAGATCCCAGCTCCCTCCATCTCGCTCCAGGTTTCAACCAAAGCAACGTGGATATGACCATCTCCTCTTTCCTTTCCTTGTCGGACTTTCCTTTGTTCTCCTCGCCACTCTCCATCGGCTGCTCTTTCGATCGAGTGCTTGATAAAGTTGGGACTTCCATTGATGGCTCCGACCATGATCGTTTCCTGGATCGTACTCTCCAACTCGCGTCGCTTCTTCACAACTCCACCAAGCGTTGCATAAGGAAACGCGCCACCCTCCACAACTCCATATCCTGGCCTCTTCTCCCTGAACTAACCACCAAGGTAACTTCTCATTTACTTTTCATGAGTGAGTGATCGATCATGTCTCATTGTAATATGGTTTCAGGTTTTTTCAATGCTTGATACCAACTCTCTAATGCAAGCTTCTGTATGCTGCACAATGTTCAACAAGTGTGCCATGGACCGTGTATGTTACTCCCACATCGACCTGACTATGGCTGCCACAAATGTTGATAATGGTGTTGTGTGTATTATGATCCATCGGGCTGGAAAAGAACTCAGGTTTTAGATTTTCTACTGGGCCCATCTTATTTTGTGTGTATTTATCAAATCTCTGAGGTCTCTCTCGTTTATGCTTTGCAGATCCCTCAAACTTGGTTCTATTTCTTCCACATCAACGTTTTTGCTTACGAGATCTTGTCTTGCTCCACTATCTTTTAATCACGGTTTTGCTGGGTATGTGCTTGATTACCCTTTTCTGCTTGAGAATTGCTGCTCAGTTAACTCTCTATCTCCATTAAAACTAGGGGTCTCTTGAGAAGCCTACACCTTTACAATCTGACACTCACGCCTGGAAAGTCCTTATGTGCTGTGTTGTCAGTCTGTCCAAATCTCACTGATTTGAAGGTTATTGGATTGTAAGTTTGTCATGGATTACATTCCGTTGTTAATTTGCTTTTTGATTCATTTTTCTACTTTAATGTCTGTTCATTTATTTATTATACTTATTTCACTTTATTGCATTATCTAGTATATCAGGTACTGACAAGGTACATTCAGTAGAGCATCTAGCGCCAATCACTAAGAATTGTCGCTTGATAGAGCATTTGTTCTTAGAGAACTGTGGTGCAGCAGGTAATATGTTTCAGCTTTCCTTTTTCTTTTAAGGTTTTCTCAATGGTGTCCTACTTTTTGTGTTTGGTGGTCTAGGACCCCCATCAAGTTCATCCGTGGTTGAGTTTGTGGATAATTGCCCCAACTTGAGCTCGCTAACACTCTTTCAATTTGGGGTAAACGACGCAATGACCCGAACTATAATTATGGTATTGCTCCTGTAATTTTTTTTTTCAATCATTTGGGTACTACCCATGTATATGCTTCTCTAAAGCCGAACAAATATTATCAATGCTTTTGCAGGGTTTTCGTCAACTGAAGTACATAAACCTGTCTGGAACTTATGGAATTAGTGGTTCCTTTTTGAGGTTCATGTCGTTTTGGTAATAATATCTTTTAAGTGTTTGTTTTCAAATGTCTTATCGTGTTAAGAGTTTGATGGTAGGGATTTGGGACTTAGCTGCAAAGACAGTCCACTCGAGACTCTATTGTTGCGCGACTGCTATTATCTAAAAGAGGTAATATGATAAAAAAAAATACAAGACTTTTTCTTTAATGTCACAGTCCTGACTGACTACTGAACGTTAACCTCGGCATTCACAGAGAGAAGTGTTGCTGTTTTTGAATTCAGTACTTGCGGGAGACTTCAAATCAATTCGGTACATTGTAAGTTGTCAAAGGAAGTGTTGTGCTTAGTTTGTTCTGTGAATTTGCGTTTGACACAGAGTAACTTTTGGTTTCTCATACTCGTCTCTAATAGGACATATCAAGCAAACACGGTTTAGTCTCTGATGGTGGGATTGCAACTTTTGAACCAAAGTAAGATTTGTTCATATTCTTTTTTATTCCCACATGTATGACATTGTTTTGTGTTGTAGATTTCCTATTGAGGAGCTGAAGAAACAAAAACCAGGTGTCACATTTGTCGCAATTTTTCCAGCACCATCATCGTCGTCGTCGTCAAGGTTCATGAATTAATTACAACGAGTTATGTGTATTATGCTTTTATCTTTTTCTTTTGTCAGAGTACATTAAATGGTTTTGTTATTTAATATCTCAGCTCGGAATTATATTCAGACAGTACATCTTCTTCCGGGAGTTCTTATTACAGCTACGGGGAGGACGAGGAGGAGTACGACGACTCGGGGTAATGTTAACTTTTTTCTTAACTTTTTGTACATAAAAGGCTGTTATTTGACATGATGTTTCACTCACATTGGGGTTTCTTTGCATTTTACTTTTTTTTTTGTAATCATGTCGTTACTAGACCAATCGTATTTTCTGAAGCATTTGGTTGAAATGTTTTTAAACCACATCCAAAGTGAATGTAGTTCAATTTCCTATGGAACATTCAAGTTGGAGTTTCAATGCCTTCATGTGATACGATTTTTGAGATACTTTTTTCTTCACTCTACATCAGTTTTTATATCCAAAAGTGTATTTTCCATTTCTTCCAAGCTTTATGCACCTCACCACCTCCTTTGATCCAAACTAGTACCAAACACCTAGTTGAATATATATATGCATCAAACCTTACCAGGACACCAAGATCGAAGTAAAACACTAAATGAGATTCAATTATTCAAAGTAAAGCTACTAAACTTTCGTATCAGTCTCCAAATATGATGTAGCTTGAATATCTGAATTATCCAATTTTAAATCTTCTTTTGCTTCAATCAATTCCAAAACTGCTTGAATTCCTAAGTTTGCATCTTCTTGAGGGTGATCACTTTTATTGATTAAAAATCCGTTTCTTGACTTCCTCACAAAATCAACAAAGGAAGTTAAGTACCTGTTTTGAAATAGATCTCATGCTCTTGATCAGTATCATGGTACCAATGTTGCCTTCTAGCTCTGCTGTTGGACTCTCAAAAATTGATGGGAATGGGCATATTTCCATATAGCTCTAGCATATGGTCACTAAAAAACACATGGCTGTTCTTTCTTTAGAGAAACAACAACACTTTTTGCGTACAACATAAGTTTTGATACATCTCTAATCTCGTTGTTGTTGAAAGAGCTTCATATAAACTTACTAACAATTACCACACCAAAATTCACATAACAATAACAACAAAATATAACACGAGATAATTATTAAGATGAACCCCATTAAAAATTAAAACCAAACATAGTCACATCCACATCCACATGATTTTTGTTTTTTCACATTTTAAGTTTCCACAACTTACAAATCATAACTTTGTTTCCCAGTAAACTTAACTTCAATGGGACTAACATTTTTCCCAATAGATCTCATGTTCTGACCGACACCTTCTCTTCCCGCATTCGCCTTCTCCGGATAAACCCCATCTTTAGGATGAAGATACTGAACCTCGCCGTTAGGGAACACCCTGTAGAACTGGTAGTTAATCTTGTACTTGGACCTGAGCCTCGTCCCCAACGCCAAGCACTGCTCTTTCCTCGCCAGCTTCAGCAAGTTCGGTCCTTCCCTCATGATCGCCGCGCCTCCCGTCGGCATCTCGAAGATCTGCTCCTTCGGCGAGTTCCACGTGATGACGTAGAACTCCTCCACCTGGGCCTTGCGGAGAAGACCCCCCGTGCTTCCCGCGAAGATCGGAGACGGCGTGTTCGGGTCCAGCTGCGGCGGCGTGAATCCCACCGGAGCTTCTTCTTTCACGGCGGCGGCCGGGGCGGCAGCGGCGGAGTCTGTTTTCTCGGCGCGGATTGCGGTTTTGGGGAAGGAGAGGGATCTTGGACGGTGGGATGTTGTGAAAAGGTGGAGTTTTTTTACGCCGGAGGTAGCGGCGGTTGTTACGGCGGAGCTAAAGAGACCCGAGGCTTGAGCTGCCATGTTTTTTTTTTGTGTTTGTTTGTTTTTTCTCTGTAACGAGCTAATTGCTCTTACAAATGTATTTAATGAGAAACAGGATAATGTTCTGTAATGAGAGGGTAGAGTTGGTTCGATTGAGTGGATAAGGTAACCAATAGGATTCAAGCATTAGATTTTTCTCTTACCCATCCTCTTCTGATCCTATCTGACGTCGTTTTGAGTTCTTTCATTTTTTAACGGATATCAAGCAAATGTTTTGGGCTTCTTAGGCTCATTTAATTGAACACTTTGGGCTTTAGTAAGAAAATTGGTTGGTTTAACCAGAATTTTAATTCATGATGACGTTTCATAGCCATTGGCCCATTGTAATCAATAGAATATGGATTTCAATTGGGCACCCATTCACCCACCAATCTTTCGTAACCATTGTAATGAATAGAATATATAGATGATAGTATTCTTTTAACTTATAATTTTTTTCAACACTGAAAATTCATTATCATATCATTAAGATACATTTGTGGGATGTTCGTTCACGTATTTAAAAATTTTGGTTCGGTTTCGGTATGTTTTTCTTTGGTTATCGGTTTAATTCGGATAACAAAATTAGGAACCGGCTAATATCCAAGATTATTCCGGATCTCATTCGGTTCTGATTCGATTCCGGTTCGGTTATGGTTTTTGGTTGATTCAGATTAAACGTCAAAAATCTAGGTTTTTTGGATTAAGGCGCCCAGATAAAGACTAATACTTTTACATGAAGATGAACAAAATACATATATGTCTGCAGTGTGTCTCAAAACATTTTTGATCCCACATGCACTCATACTTCACATGTAGATTTTTGTAAATATGCTTTTTTATCATAGTACATGTCATAAATCCAAATATAAAACATTCTCATGGTGACCCAAAAGAAAAAAACAAAACATTATTATAAAACGAAAGAAATAAAGTTGATATAGAGAATAAAACTATAACAATTCATAAATGTACATTTATTTAATGCAATGTCTCTCCATTTATGTCTTAGCTTGGCCCATGCCTTTACTAATTTTGACCATCAATTCCAAATTGCTTTACACTCTTTGCACATTACCTAACTTTTTATAGTTCTGTCCCTTGGGGTCCTAATTTAAACCAAACATATCTATCTCACTCTGTCGAGTAATTCTCTTTGGATATAATTTCTTGTTTATCAGTTTATGATTCGTTAATTTATAGAATTATGGGTCAGCGGTTTAGTTCGAGCCACTATTACTATGGTATTTTTTGTTCTGTTCGATAAGACACAATCAGTGGCCTTCTTTTCGTGAAAGTGGCCGATTGTCCGGCAAATCTTTCAAGAAGTTTTTTGTTTTGTTAATTTTGACAACGTCCTTTCAAGAAGTTATGCATGAACATCCCATAGTACTTCAACTCGATTTTTATTTTGATTTTGTTTCAATTTGGTTAAGTTCCTTTTTAATATGATCTTGTTTTGCGTAGACCTTACAAGTTCACTATTAAAGACACTTACGAATCAAACTTTTGGAATAAATCGAATACTAATTCAAAACGGACCTACAGATAAATTATCCATCCCTAATAGGTAAGCAATGATAAAAACCATACTACATATAGTTAAGATTAAACAAATAAAACAATATGGTATCCTTTCATATTTCATATCCAAGGAGAATCTAAATAGATATGATTATGTCTTGATAAGTTGGATGTTTGATGTCCAAAGAAAAGAGAACAAAACCTAGTCATCAAGATCATGTGTTCTAAAGTGGATATTGTCTCTCTGCCACACCAAAAAAAAAAAACTTTTCAAAGGCATGCAAGTCACGACAACCAAAATCACACACATACAAAAAACAAATTAATCTCTAGAAAAGTGGGAGTTTTTTTTTGACATGACAACTGCATGGGTCTTTGGCTCTTTGTTATGCTAAACCCCAGTATACATCACTTCCTATGTTTTTTCTGCAAAATCACACTTACATTACGGGGACACACACACACACACACACATATCACATATATATATTTATATAATTAATTAAGATTTACATAAAATAAATATAAATACGACCTTATGATCAACAAATCATTGAGATGCCAAAACTTATATGTTTTAAAAATAATTGAACAAAACAAAGAGCATATTATTAAAATTCTATGAAAATTCTTTAACAATAAAAAATATATTATTAAAATTCTTTTGGCCAAATCCTTAGAGCATGTTTATTGATGAAACTATACTTTGGGTTCTTAATGAATTTTAAAGTAATTAAGTTAAGTTGGGGTCAATGCGAAAATAACCGAAACTATGAGGACCGGATGTGCAAAATAGCCAAAAGTGGCCATTGGTGTTTCACGAGTTTCTAGGACGCGACGACGAGCTTGATTCCTACGACGAGCAGCACGACGGAGATGAACTGACGACGCCGGACGAATTTGGTTTCAGGGACTGTGCGGCGGAGGAGAGCTGAGGCGTTCGGGATTAATGATTTGGAGCATCGGTGATGCGTAGCGCACCGGGCAAAACAGACATGCATGGCTTGATCATGGAAAGCAGTAATGATATATGTTCATTGTTTGACTCATATCTTCCAACAAACGAGTCCTCTTCGCATGAAATCACTTGGAGAATGTTCTCAACTCAATTACGGAGCTCCTCGAAGAAGAATCAGATTAAACGGAGTTCAGATGTGGGAGTTATGCAATTTGCAAATCAGGAGACCTTCAGTTCTCGCGAATTTGGGCCGTATGGATCGTCCTGCTCACATCTTGATCCTTACCGCGAATGAACTACTTGGTTCAGATGAACCTGGACGTTAGCCGAAGAGTCTCTTTGACCAGATCTGAGATCCAAGAGTTTTAATACATTGTCTTTAAATTTCTCATCTAGATTCAATTTACTAAGTTTGTCTTTAATACATTCTTAAGTCTTTTTCTATTCCTAAAGTAGTATAAATATGTAAACACTTCTCATAATAAAATCAGTCTAAGTTTGAGTTTATTTTTGTTTTTCTTATTTTCTCTGAGTGAGAGAGAGAGAGTTTTTTAGCTAGTTCATTGGTGTGAATCGGCTTGTTTATTTGGTGGTCAGCCAATTCATCTTTGTGTGTTGTTTGGTGGTTAGCCAACACATTCATTCATTCTTGGGTGGTTAGCCTTAGATCGTGGGTATATCAAGAGCCATTCCGCATCTCTTGACGATCCTTTCAATCCATATCAGTTCCAGAAGTGCCGTTTGCCTTCTCGGATCATATCCAACACCCAGCTAAAGTGATCCTTCTCGATTTAGGGCGTATCAATCGGAGAGGGGAGAAACGACCATGGTCTCCAATCTCAAGATGCAGAGCAGCTTCATGGCCTGGACAAGAGAAGCGGACTCACGGCATGGAACGAGCAGAGGGTTAGGTGGTGTTGCGGCTTGAGCGAGAGGAGGAGAATTGCCTTTAGAGAAAGGACCTATAGTATTGTGACACATCCCTGCTAAGAACCGTCCCTTCCTTCTCCTAATTAAGATACACGTCTTGGTTTAATACCTTTTTTAAAAATTTTAATGGCCAAATAACCTAAGCAACGCATTTAAGATCCCGCGATAACCGTGCTGTTAGTGACCTAATGGTTAGGAGTGTCCGCGTTTTCAATATGCACACGGTTCAAACCTAGAGTTGACGAAAGAAAATGAATGACTTAAAGAATCATAGAGAGTCTACACGATATATGTCGATGTTCATATACGGATTTCATCTTGAATAAGACGTTGTTTTCCGGAGCATTCATATCTATAGAAAATGGAGGCTAGTAACTACTCCAAGGTTTGACTTGTACATGGTTTAATTTTAAAAAAAATTTATTCTCCTTCTCCACATATCCATATATACAAGAATCAATAGATTCATGAATCGACTATCCATTGATTACATAATTAAAATACCGCCGGCATGGATCGATATTGATATAAGGTTATAAAACTTTTTGAAACAAGATTTTGTCTATGTGAGTTTGGAGATGATCACCACATGAAGCAGAATAGTAAAAAGCTTTAGCAACATCGAGAAACGTGATGCTGACATCACGGAATGTGTCAACCTCCAACAATACTAACTCAACCATTTGCTCCATCTCATTCTCCATTCTCTTTACTGTCTTCTCTTTCTTATCGTTTCTCATTGTCTGCAGTAAGACATATACATTTTTGTTAGAGGTATGATCTGGTGACTAGACTCGAAGTAGTTGTAACATCGAATGGAACAATAATTATCGATTATTTGCAGGCCTGGTCCACAACACATGCTAAAGAAGTTATGGACTTGGACATCAGATTTAGAGATGAATTATGGAGGATATTTTGAGGTTTATTTTTATATCAACACAAAACATATTAAAATGAATTAGTTTTTCCTTATGACGCGACTTCTGGCATTAGAGAGACCAGTCATGATTAATGTTTTTGTAATTTATATGACCAAAAAAATTACTAACCTTTAGGTATTGGGCAATAAGATTGATTCGGTTGATGATTTCTGAGAGACGACCAAAGCGAGGATGAGTGAAGAAGTTAGTTAGATCATTGTTCTTCATTAGAATTATCATCTTCACCAGGAGCTCTCCATGTCCTTCATTTCCGTCTAATTTCCATTTCTCCAGCCAACCTCCCCACTATAAAAAACATTAATAAACATACTCATACAAGTATATAGAAAGATGTACACCTTCTACGTGTTTCGAACTTTTTATTATTTTTAATATTTTAAAAGCACCATGAAATTGCAGCTACACAAGTTTAGCAAAAATATTATCCGAAACCCTAATTTTATAAACAATATTCCCGACAAGAGCAAAAACAAGAAATCAATTCGTTCCAAACTTTTAATATTCAACACATCAGCTAACTGTTTATTATTTACTAAAAAAAATAACGCTCTATATTCAAATCTGTTTTCTTATAATTACCGTTGTAACTTATTTTATAGTATATGTTATCTACGTATTTATTTGTTAAATATTCATAAGCAAAGAAAATATAAACGTTAGAGGAAGAAAAAAATAAGAAAGAAACGTACCGATTGATAGAGAAGACTGATAACGTCACGACCATGAGACATGTAATGATCAAACGATATCTGATTCAAAGTTCTGATTAAGATTCCGACAAGCCCACTCGCCTGAACCGACCTTGGTCGGTCCAATCTTATACTCCTAATTTTCATATCCACCATACATTATTATAGTATAGACAAATTAGTCAATCAACTGATACTACTAGAGCTTTCCTTTCATTTTGACTTTGTTTACGTACGAAAATCAAATATATAAAATTAAAAACACACACGTATATAAATCCAGCTTTTACTTTGTACGTATGGGAACTTCCATTTTTCACAGCCTCCAGATTTTTATTATAACGTCACCAAATCTGGTTTTTATTGGAAGAGAGTTGTTCTCTTATCTTAACCAATACAAAAATATACTTTCGGACAGAACTATACTGGCATCGATACGCCGTATAAAATGAAAGTTTTGTCTGCACATCATCTTTTCGATGAAGCTGACAGTTTTTTTTTTTTATCTCAGGTTTAAAAAAGAAGATATTAGGTCAAATGAATTTATCCTTCATATTTAATTAAATGGAGACAGCTTGGTGTTTTCTGCCAGGAAACAAACAGTGCTTTCGCAAAATAAACAAATAGCAGAAACCAATAAACAGCCGTTCAATTAGAGCATGATTAAACCCGGAGTTCTTTTGGAGTTCTTATCGGAAGTTAAAAAACTATTTCTTAACTTTTAACTAAAAAGCTAAGAACCGATTCTTAATTAAAAACTAAGAAACAGTTTCTTAACTTCCGATAAAAACTTCGTCCTAAGAACCCGGGTTAATCATGCTCTTAGGGTTAAACGTAAAACCAATAGGTGGGACCTAAACAATAGATTTATAGATTTAAATGCTAGGAGCTTGCGAGTTAGTAGATGGACAAAATAATTGATGGAAGGGTTGCAAAGGCAAAATCCGTAAAACCAATAGGTGGGACATAAATCAAATTTACATTGCTACAAAACTGGCCTTACCAAACTCTTTATTTTAACTCAAAAAATTACAAGATAATTATTCTAAAATAGCATAAATTTTAGATAAAGACTCATGATAAATTGTTAAAAAATAAGACTCATGATAAATTTAAATTTCTAAGATATCAACAATATTACGTTAATATTGATGTTTTAAATATTTTTAACTAAATTAAAAACTGTTGATTTTCGTTTCTTTATAGAATTTAAAAATATTACGTTAATATTGATATTTTAAGTTATTTTTAACTAAATTAAAAACTTTTGATTTTAGTTTCTTTATTTGATTAAAAATTCCTTTAAAAAGTATTTTAGTTATTTTGATAATCAAATTATGGTAGCGGTACGTGTGATATTTTACTCTTTGTAACCAAAACTTTGTTTGGTGTTATTTTCCATAATTTTCCCCACTTTAATTTATGTATCAGAAAACATAAGAGTAATTTACCTGTTATTGAAGTGATGATCACTTTGTCGAGCATTGGCAATATAGTTACGAAATTGATCGAAGAAGCTCCTTCTTGAGTCATAGGATTCACCGAAAGAGGAAAAAATGGCTTTAACCAATACACTTGATTTAGCCCAAACCATTCTCTCATGTGACCTCTCTGCCTCAAAGATAGTCGCAGCCGCTAGGTAATAGCACTCTAGAAGCTCGCTTCTACTCACACCCCACTCACTTAACCAATTTTCTTCATACCACCTGCGTACAAATTAACTTTAAAATTAGTTCTTATATAGAGAAAAAAATATAAACTTAAGATACGGTTTAACTGGAACCAAAGTTTTTCTTTCCAGACACTAAGAAAATAAATAAATATATATATATACACTATTCCAGTTTGAGATAAATAATTGGTTTATTGATCAAAAAAGATAAATAATTGGTTTCATAATTTATTAACCGAATACTTAGTAAAACATAGTGTTTTATTTTTGTTTTTAAAAATACAAAAAGAAGAAAGTAATTAAAGCATCGATAAACTTGCTAGTACTAAATAAAAGCTGTGACTTTGTCATGAAAAAGGTTGTGATTTTGCTCATATGAAATAAATAAAAACACCATTTAGCTAATTCTTTTAGAAATGTTATAAGAAAATAATACTTGTTTGTTTTTCGGAAATATCACAAAGTTTTTATTAGATCTCCCTAAACCACTTGCATAAAAGTTTCCTAAAAGTTTAGAAAAAAACTCACAACAATTAAAAGCCATGATTATTGAAAAAAATGAAGAGTGGAGATGATATTACTTTTGGAAAGTGTCCCATTCGAGTTGATGCAGAGCTTGGCAGTTGTTGTAGTCTTGTTTTGCTAATTCAAGATATTCATTATTGTTCACATATGGCATCCTACATCGTCCACCAACATTATTAGTTTACCAATTAACTTTATAATTAAAACACTTGCAATTGCAAAAAAAAGGTGTTACAACTACCCGCAGTTCTTGTTAAACGTAGAAAAAACACTCCACATTCGATTCGGTTCAAGTTAGGTATTTACAATTGATTTGATTCATCCAGATTAAAATCACCTATGTATTTTACCAAACTAAATGACCATATAACATGCATGGTCAGCTCATGCATGCATTATAACAACTAGTGCAATGCATTTGTTTTGCATTCATTGGACAATGCAACATAAAAAATAAATATGAAGAATAAAAAGTACCTATAAAGGGTCTTGCCAATCCAAACGTCGTTTTCTCCACCATACTGCTCAATATAGAATCTGGTCTCAACTCGAGGCAAGCTTGCATACCATGGAATCTCCAACGCGAACCCAATCTAACATGCAAAATAAAAAACAAAAATAAGCAAAAAAGAGCCAAACACGCTTTGTCGTTTTCCTTCTCCATCAGATGACCCTAAAATGGCATTGAGTGCGTAAGTGCAGATGTAATGTTTTTTGGAACCAATTGTAATTTGTGTGTTTCTGGTCTTATTGTACATGTAACGTACCTCGCCAGGTAAGTCTTTCATTATAATCCACTTATCAAGCAACTCCCCTTTCTCTTGTTTATGTTGTAGATACTTGGACGAAAATTCTTGGGCGTTTTTCAATATCTCTTCCCTTGGAAACGCTAATTGCGATGCCCGGTATAGATTGAACATACCAGTCACCGCCTGGTTTGATTGGCCCGCGAAGCAGAAAAACTCTCCTTCTTTCTCAAAGACCTTGAACACATCTAAAATTGAACTAGATGTTATACTTTTAACTTGGTTAAAATTGTTTAAATATATTACCAAAAAACAAAGTTTATTTTTTACCTGCGGAAACTTTGTATCCATTAAGTCTTAAGAGCCTAAATGCCATGGCTGTGTCGTCGATATCTTGTACATGAGAACATCTAGCCCAACATATGCCTTTGTCTGTCCAATATCTGATATTTATCATCATCATCATTAGAGTAAAACTACTTTGGTATATACAAATGAAGTTAATATTAAAATAACGTTTTTCTAACCTGTGAACATAGTCAAGACACTCTTTAATCTCTTCTTCGAAGTATCTCGATATCCCTAACCGTTGTAGCCGATCCACGATCCATATATGCTCGAAAAGATCCACAGGAAATACATTGGGAACTGAAAATATAATTATAAAAGTTTATTTAGTGAAAAGTAGATGTTATACGTTGCCATATATGCACATGAATGCTACTAGACAAAAATATATGAGTAGACATGGTTACTAGATAACAAACCTCCTCCATTGAAACGTTTGACGGCATTGCGCAAATACCCAAGACACTTACTGTCTCGGGTCTGCATGAATGCGAAAGCGGTCGAGGAAGGAGAGAAGAGGAAAGATCCATCTTGACATTGAAGTTTCAATAGCTTTTCCCAGTCTAAATCACGCATGCCCTCCAAACTATGCAGCAATGTTGTTGGTATCTTGTGCATTATCTCTTTGGGTATCCTATAAAGATTTCAACGTACGCCCAAATTTAATCCACATCTTAGTCAATATATAAAATATATATATATATATATATATATATATATATATATATATCTTATAATACGTATGCAAATATTATACGGAATAATTCTTTTTGGCTTTATGTGAAACTACATTGGACCCGTATATAAATACTTTCGAAAATGTTTATATAAAAATAGAATATTTAAAATTGTATATTTTTGGCCCAACACGCAAACCTTGTTAGCTTTAGCTCCTTCTTGGCGTATATATCCTTCAAGACCGGAGAATCGTACGGTACATCTATGTTTATTCCTCGAGCTATCTCAAGTAATGAAGGAAAGGCTACTTCGAATCCAATTGGCATATGCTCATCGTCTTCTTCTTCTAGCTTTCCGATATTTTCTCTAAAAAACATGATTCCTGAACAGGTAACTAGTAATTAATACTTCAAAATAATTTAAAATTAGTCCATATCAAACAATAATAAGGAAAAAGGATACGTTTCTTTTAACCTATATATATATATATATATATATGTGTGTGTATATATTAGTTTGAATGGCTATGGGAAAAAGATTTCAAACTTTTTAAAAAGAAGATTGATGTTTTTCATTCGATAAAAAGAAAGAAGATTGATGTTCTAACTCATAACTATAAAACAATGTATACTTTCTTTTCAGCCCACTATAAAAAAGGATTTGCGTTTTTTGCAGAAAGTCGAGATATTTTTTCATGTGTCCTAATTTTTTTTTGCAAATAAAAATAAATTACCTTTGTGGCATTGATGAGGAAAGAGATTCCATGATGTTAGAGCAACGACGCAGGCAAGTGTGTTGATGAGACGGTCATGATAAGAGAAGAGGTGGGCATCACCCCATGAACTATCGGAGAGTTGATTGTTGGCGATCCATTTCACGGCGGAGGGAAACGCGGGAGTTTCATCTCCGGCGTCGATCAAAGCAACCCAAGCTGTGTCATAAGCCGATATCGTAATTTCACCGTCACTTAAATTTCTCAAAATGGACTTCACTCTTTTCACTGCTTCTTCGATTGCAATATCATAACTTCCAACACTAATCTATTATTCAAAATGCACGAAACTATAATCAGCGCATATAATCATAACAACAGTTGAAATTAAATATGTGGCTTTGGTACCTTTAATGTAAACATACAAATGATACAATAACTATTTTTGATGGAATATAAAGTATAGATTCCGGGGGGAAATGTATAAATCAAGGTAAGAAGGAAGAGTGAATATTAATGAGGATATTTTTGGTGAATATTATTGACAAGAAAATAATTATAACAAATAACAGCCTTTTAAGATAGACAATATATATTTAAAAACCACCTGAGGAGCATCATCTCCTTGAAGCTGTTGCCACTGTATTAGAGGTATCTCATGTTGAATTTCCTGAGATTTAGGGTATCCTGCACAGAAACATTGAAATTTTATATGGAAAACAAAATAAAGGGAATAAGATGTAAACTACTACTTAAATATTGAAAATTAAATTAGACCTTGAGTTCGAAGTTTTGTACAATATATGGAGCAGCTTCTGGGTTTGTCGCTCCCCAAACTTAGCGGTGATCCTATCAAAAACAGAATTTAAAAATATAACACTGACAAGAGAATGAGTAATTTGCTAACTATAGAGAAATAAATAAATAGCCCTAATTTTTTGTCCGTGGTCAAACAAACATTAAATTATTATAAGCCACGATACGAGGTCAATCCATTCGCTAATAATGAGAACTAGATTATCTAAACGTACTTTCTCTAATAATAAATTCAAACTGCTAGTATCTTATAGTCTCATTTTATTATAAATGTAGGCTTAAAATGTTTCCACGTACTAACTATAGATTGTTGTGGTCAAGTCTGATTTTGCATCGAATTAGGAGAAGACATTCCGTTCAGAAAGTAAAAAAAAAAACAAGTTCAAAATCAGACATAAATAAGAGAATTATTGGGAAACGAAGAAAAAATAAACGAAGAGTGATTAATGATTATAAAATGTTTGGAAGAACGAGAAAATAAAACAAAAAGAGAGAGAGATAGAGAGACATTGATGATGATGAAATATATCTCACGCGTGGGTACTGAGAGAACATATAAACAGAGTCATCACTCTGTTTTTTCGTTTTGTTCTCTAGGGAAAATCAAAAACGGAAAACAAAATAACAAAAAAAAACAAATTATTTTTTATTGAAAACTCAGTTAAAGAACTGATCATCATCAAACCCACAAGAGAATTTCGTTTACAGACATAGCAAAAGATGTTAATGAAAGACTCTGTTTTCGTGATCGTGTGTGTTCTATAAGACAGATGGAGACAAAGGAGAGATCACGCACCTGAGATCTTAAGGACATAAGAAGAGAGAGAAGAACTAGAAGAAGGAGAAACTGTTGTTTTAGTACCGAACAAGTTGTTACTTTGAATGGAGTTAAGAGCATAGTATTGTAGAGACATGGCTTAGAAGCCTTTTGCTCCTCCTCTCTGTTTCTATCAAAGACTTAGTGAAGAAGAGAGATTGTGAAACTAGAGAGAGAAAGATGAGAACTGGTGAGAGAGAAAAACATTTAATGGGATTATATAAGGACAGAACCGACTTCCCATCAGAGATTGTATCTGACTGTACTCTTGAGAGAGAAAGAAGAGAGAGATTGGATGCATGGAATGTGTTACCGTGGGATTATCTTCCTTCCATAGCAATGGATTTGAAGGGCATATTTGGCTTTTTCTTCTAATTCTCATTCTCTTGTATCCATCTCAAAATTGAATCTAATCTATTAATTTAGAATCCTATTTTTATCTACGTTAGACCATTAATTAGAAACTAAATTTTTTTTTTAAAAAAAATTATCTTAAATTTATGCATATACGATATATTCTAACAGAAACATTATATACATCTAAACAATAACATTCTTAAAAAAAACCCAAATATATTTCTATTATGCAATTATTTTATTTATTATATTTATTCTAGACCAAACTTTATATATATTTCAGTAACTAATTTTGAAATTGAATAGTATATCCCAATTCTTTTTGAAATTATCATAAAATTATATACATAAAAATTGATATTAAATATATATATTTATACCTTATTTTATATTTTAAATGTTATTTTAAAAACAAACATATATTCGCACGTACCCGCGGGTTTAAATTTAGTTTACTTTAAAAGAAAAGATATGGTACATGCCGTTATCTTCGAAACCAAGTACACATACGATGGCTTACATGCAATCCTCTGAATCATATCCTATATGATTCACGTCAGATACAGACATACTATTTTCACAAAATAATAGTTTAAGTAACAAATAACTTATGTTGATCCGTTTTGTGACAAGGCATATTGCAATATATATATTTCTAAGTGGTATTTATCTCGTGACAAAGGTAAACTTCACGAGTTTCTCATTTTGCATTCTTGTAATATATATTTTTTCTCATTATTGTTTTTCATTTTTTGATGGATTACATCATTTTGTAGTATTAATTTATATGCAGGATAAAGTGGAAATGATAAGAGCTATACAAGATGATACTACACGTGTAGTTATATTATTGCATTATCCTTGTACTATTTCAATTTTGAATCAAGTTATTCGAATATAATGAAATCTTATTAATTTATTTTCTTCTTTTTTGTTACATGATACGTATAATTTTCATATGGTATTTTCATTATATATAAAATACAGCTATATATAAGAAAACATAATCTTACTAGTCATCAAATTAGATTTCAAAAGGTTATTAGTCAAAATTATTCAAATAGATACCATATGCTCAGATACTATAATTGAATCCTTCTTTATCTTTTTTTTTTGTTACACGACACGAATAATTTTTTTTTTGGTGTAAGACACGAATAATTTAATAATTTTTAGTTTGCCACATGATATTTTTCATGATAAATGAAAAAACAAATACAGCTATATTATTAGCAGAACAAATCTTATCGTTAAATTAGATTTCTAAGGTTAGTAATTAACATTATTCAAACATAGTTGAATATTTTCTTGCATTTGTTACACAACACGTATAGTTTTCAGTTATGTCAGATAATGTATCTTCATTATAAGGGAAAATACATCTGTATATAACAAATCATAATCTTACTAGTCTTTTTTTGTCATAAACTTACTAATCATTAAATTAAATTTGAAAAGGTTTCTAAATTACATTTTTTTATCATATACTAGGGTCGGTCCGGGCTACGCCCGGGTTTTTTATTTAAATATTAATTATAATCATATATTTATGTTATTTTGATATATAAATATTATATAAATATAAGTAGCTAGATAATTATAAAATTATTTTTAATTATTTATTGTTTTCTGTCTTATGAATTTCAATTAACCCAATTTCTTACAATAAAATTTTCCGTTGGTTTATTTATTGAATGAAACTTGTGTAGCTTAAAATCATGCATGCATTAAAGCTGAATCGAATCTAAACTAAACCGAAGTAAATCTGGTTATGTTCTGTCATTTTTCTTTGAAACAAAAGGCTCAAAAGAAAAGACCCAATGGGAATACAACGTATTGATTCATGTCTATTTCTCTTTTAAGTTTAAAATATGTATCTCATATCTCACCAACACGCATGTCTCTGCGCGTGTATGACACTTCCATTCATGTTAATTCCCAATAACTAATTAAAAAATAAAATAAAAACCTTTGATTGCTTCCCTTATCTTCTTATGATTTGTTCGGAGCAATCTTTGCTTTGATAATATCTACATTTTTTTGGACAAAAAAAACTATATTTCTCTCTTGATCGAGTTATAGTGGAATTGAGAAACCGATCAGATTTATTCATCACCGTTTAAACTGTGGAATATTTTTATTAATTGGCTTGATTTTCTTTTTTAACCTCTTCAGTGTCGTTGCTCATCATCCTCTTCCCTCTGCCTCTTCATACTCTGCAAAACCTATCACCAATAATTTTAAACTCTTGAATGTTATTGAGTTACCGGAGGTGGCGGCGAAATGAACCGTCACCGTTGATATCGCCTCCAACCAAGGCGAAGTCAGTAGCATCCATAAACTCACGGTACGCTCCTTCTTATTCTTTCCGTTTCAAAAGTTTCAGTATTTTCATATGTTTTCATTATAATGGTTATCTCTCTGTATTTGGGCTATATCACAGTGTGAACAAAAAACCACTAAACCGTAAACAATTAGAAACGCAGCATCCCACATCAAAAGTTAATGAAACGATGAGTTTTAGGCAAAGAAGACAGGTGTCGCACTCACAATCAACGACTTTATGACGTGGCGCAACAGGAGTGAGACAAATATTTTTTTATATATATAGATAGATTGGTAAAATGTATATATATATGCAGTTATACGATACTATTTATAATAATTACATATTGATCTACTCACTGAATATGTTTTAAAAAATAATAGTTACAACATCAAAACTAATAATAGTCATATGGTTTTAACACACATTAATTTAAATAAAATATACACAATCCTCTAAATATTCGGGTCCTCTACAATCCCGGCACCGCCACGGGAGAGCACTTCTTGGAGCAGTTATACCGCATGTTAAGTGTTTTAAATGATCGCTGTAAAGAAGCCTCAGCATACGGTCCTCGACTTTAATTAATGAACATTAAATGGACAAAGCATAAGATAATAACAATATAAAAAGTATACACATTTTGAATATTTATACATAGATTAGATGTTTAAACGGAATTTTCTTTTGGCAACCTCATAATTAAATTGTAAAAATACAATATGTTGGTAACCCAATTTAGGGGTAAGAAATTTATGATAAACAATAAAATTAACTTTTAAGAAATGATATAGATAACTTTTTCGTCTAAATCAAAAACGATAAAATATTACGAAAATAAATTGAAAATAGGCTATCCAATCTTTTTAGAAAAATATTAAAAAGACAAACAATATCGAAAAGGACAATATCCATCTGATAAGTTGAAAAAACTGACAATTTAAAATTCCGTCGTTCCTTCATGGCTATTTTGGATTAACCGTCTTTAAATCTGACAAAATCTATTTTAAACATTACACCGTTAAAAACTTAAAATATTGTAAAATAATTTTTTATCTCAATATAATAGTTTATTAGAAAATTTAATTTAAAGATTGCGAATAATTCACATATATGAATTACCAACAAAAATGCATTTTCTATAATTAATTTATTATAAATAAATGATATTTATCAAACATTGCATAAACATAGATATTTAAATTTATAGTTAATATATACATATATATATTGAAATAGTAATCACTATTTTAATATAAATTAGATTTTTTGCCATCTATATAAGAAGTAAAAGTTAAAAGGATATAACTTATGGCAAAAATAAAATCCATATTTTTGAAAGACTAAAAATTTTATCAGCAAAATAATATTTTGTATAAATTTCTCAAAAATGATGATCAGTTGATCAAATTTCATTAGTTGTAGCATATATAACTATGATGAATAGTTTGACAAGATGTTAATATATATATATATATATATATACACAGTGAAACTTCTATAAATTAATGTTGGGACTACACCAAAACTATAATTTTTATTAATTTATAGAAGTTATTAATTTATCGATATACTAATTGAACAAAAAACTCAATTTGGAACTATAAAATTATACTCCCTCTGTTTTTAAAAGATGCATATTCTAGACTTTTCACATATATTAAGAAAACTCATTAAATATGCATTGTTTTTTGTGAATAACAATTTTTCATAACTTTTAGCCAATAGAAATTCAATACACACCATTAAATTTTTTGAAACTTACAATTTTTCATAAAATCATACATTGAAAAAGTAAAAAATGTATCTTTTTGAAACAATTTTTTTTTCAGAACATACATCTTTTAGGCACAGATGAAATATTATTTTATAGAGGTTTTTAGTGTATATTAATTTCTAGATTATTAATTTAAAGAAGTTATATTTTATATATATATATTTAGCAACACAAAGCTTTACAATAAACAGTTTACATACCTCATCAATATATTTTAAATATGTTTTCCATTCGACACTTGGGATTTGCCAATATGACCCAACTTGATTATGAACATCATATTGACAAGATACACTCTTGGCTTCTTAAGTGGTCAAACAGCTCACTTTGTATGGAGGTTGTCTCCAGCTTATTAAATCAGTGGATACCACCGACTTTTGATGTTCAGCTTTTCATTGTCCTAACCGATGTCGTCTTGATCACATTGAGAAAATGTTTTTGGCTTTTTTTTGGGGCGTCAAATGTATCTACCAAGGCTAAGGTGGCATGGTCAGACTTGAGTGTCCTAAGAAAGAAGGGAGTTTCAGGATTCAAAAATTACAGGGTACATAGATTTTATTATCATTAAAGTTGGTATGGATGTTTATTGCTTAAGTCGGATTTATTATGGGTTTTTTTGGGTCAAACACTACTGGAAGATCTTAGATGTCAAAAAAAACTTTTAAAGCTAAGACCACTAGCGGGAAATTTTCTTCAAAGTTGAGATTACAAATGGCTCAAAATCCCTAATTCATACTATTAGCCACTGTTCTAAAATACGTCGTATGCGGCCATATAAGCGCTGGCTATACGTTATACGGAACCTTAACGTACCGAATTTGACAATTCGGTTAATTTATACGTTATAACCTGTTTTTGGAAGTTTTGACTTGATTTTTTTTTTTTGTCAACGACTTGAATTAAAAAGACTAATGAAGACAATTATTTAACTTTGCGTTGGTGATTCCTTATTTTATAGGAAGGTGTGTACAACCTCTTTTTTTCTCACTAATCTTGTTAACACTGTGGAAGATAAACGTGTGGATGTTATATTTCATTTTCCAAAATATCTTCTTGTAATGTAATTCTTTGTTTTACATCCAGTTTCTACAAAAAAAAATGATCTTAGTATATATTTAAAAATATGCTATTTATTTTAGATTATAAAATATTAAGAAATATACAGATTTATGATATATATTTTAGATTTATCCCTATAATTACTAAATATTATATTTTCCTATATAAAAATATTTACCGTATATGCCTAAACGTCCGTATATACAGTTAAACGTTATACGGTAGTTCACCGTCCGACTAGCGTATACCGTATTTTAGAACACTATTTAGACTGTTGGGCATTGATAGAAAAGCTAAAGTTGCAGAAGCTACTGGTGCAAGTGGATCTAAATTTTTAAAACGTCGTGGGCAGTTAATTCATGAATTTATTGATTTTATCAGGCAGATCTTCGGTCTAAATCTGGGCTATTGGAACCTCTTTGGAGTCGAAGACATGGCAAAAATGATCAAAATTCTCAATGAGAAGTACTTAGACCAAAAAAAAAATAATGATTCAACATAATGTGGACTGACAAAGCATTGTTTACTTCCCTCAATCGGTCTCACCCAGAGCAGGACTTTGGCTTCCAATTTTTTTTCTAGGCTTTTAACATGAGCATAGGCTTCCAAGTTATGAAAACGTTTTTTATAAAATTTTAAAAATGTTTATGGCTTCCGAATTCTCATATCCCGTTCTGATCCCATGCCAAGTTTTCATCACATGGTTAGTTTGTTGTAATAGATTAGACACAGGGGATCCCATCCCATTTCTTCGCATGTCAATTCTCATTCACAATTTAGGCATTGTTGCTAGCAGAACTTTCTTGGCATCTGTTTCAATCCGGACTGGACACAAACTCTCACTCAATCTCAATTGCAACAGACTTCCAAAGTAAGACGCTCTTCTCACAAAAATGGGTTTCCAAACATGGAGATAGAAATGGATGTTGCCATCATAGTCCATCAAATTCAACTTTATTTATAGCAAGAACAATTCCTAAAAACATTCACAATCTAAAACAAGGAAGTGGGGGAGGGGACGAAGAAGACGATGAAATATCGCATATATATATACCTGAAGCGTGATGGCTCATCTCTTCGTTTTAAAACCTGTACTGAAGATTTTTGAGTTTGAGCACTTTTAGCTTCTTTAGTCTCCTTTGGTTCCAATCAAAGCCCAATCAAAGATTTGCAAAACGGTCTCTCCGCAACCGATCATCACCCACTCTTCCCTTCATCAGAACCCTCACCTGGCCACGATATGCTGCAACATCGACGCAGCGTGGCGATCTGATACTGGAGAAGCGGGACTGGCCTGGGTCTTCACTGATCTCCAAGGACATGAGATCAATCGTGGATCTCTGTTCCAGAAACATGTTTCATCAGCTCGTATGGCGGAGGTCTTGGCTATAAGGAATGCCCTCCAACACGCGATCGATCTCAATTTCAACACCATCTGGTTAAAATCAGACTCTCAAGTGCTCATCGGAGCAATAACCGCGGGACGTCATCCGACCGAGCTCTTTGGAGTACTCTCGGACATCGCCGCGCTCTCCCGTCTTTCTTCATTTTCATGTCGTCATGACTTAAAAAAAAAAAATCACACATGAAAGAAGTCATGACTTAAGATATATTAGTGAAAATATTTAAATAATTTTTTTGAAAATGAAGATCTTGTGAAAATCTTTTAAAACAGATTTTTTGAATTTTTTAAATAAATTTATGTATATTTAAAATAAAAAGATATCAAAAGATATTATGATTAAAGTAGTTCAAAGATTCTATATATTATTAATTTTAGTAAATTACATTTAATGAAATTTCTAAATGATGGTCCAAATTAAAAAAAAAATCACACATGCTATTTTAATATATAAGATTTTCAGTTGTCCAAAAAAAAAAGTCTCTTTTGGTTCTATGTTTTTGGATTTCGATAGATAAATTTAATATTTCAACAATTTTTTTCTTCATAATACATGAAATCATGGCATACGACTTTAATTGTACTGCTCTAAAACTCTTGACAGGTTTTACATCTATTAATATGCATAATCTGTATTTTCTGAAAAATCAAACCCCAAATCCGTTGATCTTCTTAACTACTAGACTTAAGAGCTTAATTGTTAATTCGACGTAGGTCTTGATTTATGTTAATTTGATTTTTGTTTTCTTTTGGACTTGGCATATATAGGTAGATTCATATCAAATCAACCCTTTTATATTCTTGGCCTAGTCCAACATATCGGAAGCCTAATTTGTACAAAGCCCAAAGTATGAAAGAAAGCCCGTGACATAGCATTCGTACATAAGAAAGCTAAATGTGTACTACAAGTTTATGTTTTATTGTTTTATCTCTTTAATTTGTAGCTTTTTCTTATAACTCAGGAGTTAGAAGTAGATCCTATACGCAAACAGACTCGGACTGATTTCCTGGGGCTGCGTGATCTATAGATAGATTCGCATACTTGGTTTACAAATAGATCACAAAGGTCCATACCCATGTGAAATGTCCAGAGACAATCGTGCCGTAGTTTCCTATACTAGAGTTCGAACACGAAAGCTGGATTCAGGAAATAGCTCGTCATTACCATTGCGTCATGATGTTCAAAACAAATTTGTAAATTTATCAGTGATATTTGCATGGTTCCGGCGAACGGACCTAAGCCACTTCCTTAAGACAAAGGTTTTCATCTAATTGTATTTGTCTATTCATATTTTTTTCTTTGCTGATGATTGCCTCCGGTGATAACCAATCTCCAATTTACTTTTTTATTTTTAAAATACATTTTTATTTTTGGCTGATTTCTATTATATTAATTTATAATAATTTACTCTAATAAATAAATTTAATTATTTATTAAGAATAACAATGATTTATTAGTGTTTATATATATATATATATGTGTGTGTGCATATATCTATCCGATTGTTAAAAGGAACCAAATACAATACGATTTTAAAAATAAAAATCAGAATGAGTAGTATGCTTCTAATTTCTATATATGTACCACTACGTAATAACTTCGTTTTAAGTTAAGGTATATCTATTAAAATATACAAATCAATTAACTCCAACAAATATTTAGTCTTAT
This sequence comes from Brassica oleracea var. oleracea, assembly GCF_000695525.1. Classification (NCBI taxonomy): domain Eukaryota; kingdom Viridiplantae; phylum Streptophyta; class Magnoliopsida; order Brassicales; family Brassicaceae; genus Brassica; species Brassica oleracea. The sequence continues at coordinate 1,302,522 of NC_027756.1, forward strand.
ATATAATGATCATTAAATTAGACGATGAAAAATATATTATGTTGTTAATATATAATTATATATAATTATTGATTAAAGTTGCCAACTTTTAACGTAAAAAATCAGTATGTATATGTCACAAAAAGTATATATACGAGTTAAAAGATTTTATAAAAAAATTCATCATAATATATAAATATATAAAAAAAAATTAAAATATTATTTAATGGTAAAATAGTCTCACGTGTAATAGTGCATTCAATTAAAATAGTCTAATTGTAAGTAATGACCAAACTACATCGATCTAATGAAATTTCTAGTCATAGTTAAAAAGTAGCGATATTTTTCATAATACCACGTAAATACAAGATCATTTTTATATAATTCTATTTTAATAAGATAGATAGTCACAACACTTTAATTAATGTTGTTATGAAACAAAGGGATGAGTATAGTCAAAAGTTTGAGAAGAGAATATTCTCAGTTGACATGTTTGTGTGAACATGAAAGATATTCTACCTCAGAGCATCTGCATCGCTAAAGTCTCTTATTTTTTTTCTGATTTAAAAAATAAAAATAAAAAACGCATCAATCGCGGGCTGCCACGTGTCGGTGGGGCCTGCGAACAGTGCAAAAAAAACACAGCATACGTTTCTTATTGTGCACACTTTGTATACGATTTATTCCAAACTCGTGGATCCCCCCTCTTAGAGACGCGCGATGCAGATGCTCTTACGTTGTTGCTACTATAAAGATTATAAAGTTGAATAAAGGCTTCACAAAATAACTAAAAAATGTGAAGGATCTTAACTTTTGATTTCCCCTTGCATTATAATTTCAGGCCAGCAGTGGAATGTTGATGATGCAAAAGAATCCTCTTTACTTTCTTCTTCTCTTCTGATTGGTTTGGACAAGCCCCAATCGTAGCAAAAAGCTCGAAAGATATGTAGAGGTTGGCAAATGCGACATTCGAATGGTTTATGGGTCATTGTCGACAGATAAAATGGTACATATTCGTCTTATACCTTTCTACTTTCTTGGCATATTTTACTTAGCTTTTAAAACCATTAATTAACACCAAAACTGTTATTTGTGTATACAATTACAGCCTTTAAAAAGTATACTTCACTTAAATTAGAAACTTCTTTTGTCCGTTAATCAAAATAATTACTTTAAAGTTAATGAGATATACTATGCTAATATATAATTTATCATCAATGCATGTACCAATGTCACTAGGCTCTCATAGCCATATAGGAGGCGTATTTTGTAACCATTGCATCAAGGAAAAGTTGGCTTATTGGTTAAATTCATAGATAACTTAGTAGATATTTGAGAGAGCACATGTTCAAATCTTGTTGGAAAGAGTATTCTCTCCACAAAAGGATTTAAATGACATAGCCATCGTTCTAAGAGAATGTACGGGTCAAGAACCTCTTCATTATCGTCATTAATAAGAACAATATATCACTTTCTTTAGATGTCAGACATTAGTTGCCGTTAGAGAACATACATGTGTTTGATCTTTCATCATACATGTGAGTAGTAAATAATTAAACATAACAAGAAAATCGGAAATCAGAAAACATTTTTCATAAGTCGTTTTTTTTTTGTATTCGTATTTGAAATCATTGTTTCGTGATTGCACTACTCATCTCACACATTTGATGTTGCAAACCCTGAAAATTTACATTCTGAAGTTTTAAATTTGTTGGTCGTTCTTCAAGTCTTGCATCAATATACCTTAGTTAGGTTTGTTTGATTCTTGCATGACTCACTCTAATCACCGTTCGAAAGAATAGTTGTGAACTCTGATACTATTAGGTTTGATATTCATGTCTAATCACCGTTCGAAAGAATAGTTGTGAACTCTGATACTATTAGGTTTTATATACCTTCACAATTTTTTTGTCCTCGGACCAGAATATTGCAAAGTGGAAAATGTCAATCTGTTGGTTCCATGAAGCTTGTGTCAGTTACAGTTGTATCTCTTGCAAAACAGTCCTAACATGTTATCAATACAACCATATCCAAAAATCAACATTGCTGTTAACGGAAGTTTTAGAAAAGAAAACCACCATCTTATCAGTGGTTTAAAAGCATCAATCTAATCTACGTCCAATGTTAAACTTCAAAGACGTCAGTGCATGAACTACTTCTTTTACAATATGGCATCTACGGAGAATATTGTTGGTCGGCTGTTGTTTCTTTTACTTAAATAGAAAAGCTATTATAATTGTAGAAAATAAGAATATTTTCTTTTCATTATTCATGAGAGTAACACCACTAGATGTTACTAAAAGCTTCTTCTTATGTTAGTTTTTTTTTCTATAATAGCTACTGTTCTATTATTCAACTCTTTATTTAACATATCATTGACTACCCCTTTTAAATGTACTTATAGGGTTGTTCAGTTGTTCTTCATATTCTTTGCTCTCCAACATTGGGATAATGTAAATGACTAAATGTATACGTGTAATAAGAGTTAGGTAAAATAATCAGATCTCCTACTTGTAGTTTTGGTATGAGTTAGTAAACTAAAACTTTAAGGTATCCTTAACTAATGTAAAAGGTTGACTACTGCAGAAAAAAAACGAAAAATATATATGTGGTCAAGATATTACTTTCTCTAGCAGAGCAAGATCATATAGATACACGTAGAGCAGTGAACACAATAATATACAAATTTCAATACACCTTATGCTTATTGTTCAAGAAATAACCACAAACAAACATACTTCAATACACCTTACTAATCTTTTGAATGATCAAGTGTTATACAAATATCCAATAAATTAGTACATATAAAAAACGAACTCTTTTATAAAAATACATTTTACTGTATGTACGTGGGCCGATCGGTATTCAAACAAACATACTTATAAGATTTTAGTAGTTGAAAGATTTCATGTTCTATTTGGTGTAAAGATTTGATTGGACAGAAAAGAATAGGATAGTTTGGAAAAGAATACAAAGAAATCTTGAAATAGGTTTCAGTCAGTCTCCACTCGCACGGTGCTATCTTGCTTATAATATGACGAATATTCGTTTTCCAGCTATATGAAGTAGTCATTATACATATTTAAACACTTGATGATACTTTTGTCATTAGCCACTATTTAATTTTATAATTCGTTGACATAAAAAAGCTCTTTAAAAAGCGAAAATAATTAAATTAGTTTTAGAACGAGTGAAGTGATAAAATACTTTGAATCATTAAAAGGTATAGTCGTTATAAATACACACTTATCCCTTCTACTCCATTTTATCTTCGTCCCATTCTCTCTCTCTCTCTTACAGTTTTCTGTTTCACTCTGTTTTTGTTTTGTTTTACCCTCACAACATGTCTGTAATACTTGGCCAAGCTTACGACCATCTTCTCAAGAAGCAGATAAGCCAAAACGCTGACGTGGGTGGATGGAGTTTCCTGCAATCTCTCTGTGAAGCCAAAGGCATTGTCCGAAACAGAGAAGACCAAACAAAGAAAACGTCTTACGTCCACCCAACTGATCAGAAGCTGTCCGTAGCTAAACTGAGCCTCGAGATGTGCACAGAGAGTCTCGGTACCGAGAGTGGGAGTGAAACTGGAGACGAGATCTCGTTGCTTGCGCTGGAAGCAACCAATATACCAATGCTTCCTGTTAAGAGAACACCACGAGAAGAAACTTACCCTAAAGTACGTGAAAACAGTTTCCCCCCGCCGTTAAAATCCGTGAAAGGGTTTAACCATAGCCGCATGGTGAAATCTTATACAGAAGATGGTCGTCTTGTAGTTCAAGCAATTAGGGTTTGCTCACCGCCTCGTTGCTTTGTAACTAAACGTTGTGAAGGAAGGCTTCGTCTCTGTTTGTCAGATAATGAATCCGAATTTGAAGCTCATGACGAAGATGAAGACAACGAGAATGGACCAGAAGATGATGCAGAGGAGGAGGACGAGGGTAAAATCGGAAATAACAAATTTAGAAGGCCAAGAAGGAGAAGCAATGAAAATGGATGCGAGCCTAAAACCATGCATGACTGGCAGCAGCAACAATTTTGGGTGATTACATGATGGGAAACTCAAGTCGGCAATTTTTATATACAATACAATAAGAGCCATACAATAATTACATATATATATACCTTTGATTTAGTATGGCTTATGAGTGTTTTCTACGTCCCATTGTTTTACTGGCTACGGCTTCCAAATATTCTACATTGATACTATATATTTTTCATTTAAAAAAAAAATATTCCTCATTTGTTTTAAATTTTAAGTTGTTTTGTATGTCATAACTCATTTGATTATACTTAGTACAAGGTTATGCCAAGATTCAGAGCCATAATATAACACAGTAAGTTAATAATCTTATTCGGACTCATCCGTCCAATCTTATTTGAGAAGAGTTTGTATTCTAGTGGTCCCTTTTTCAAAAACGATTGTCAGAGATCGAATGTTCGTCTCGTCAGTGTGGTGTACTATGTCTTTGTAGAAAGAGTTCCAAAGGTCACCTGTATACGATGGGCAGTAGTCAATATAATATAAATTTCCTTTGCACAAAAATAAAAAAGTTTCCCAAAACAGTTTAGTTTACCAAAAAAAAACGAGAAATGATGATTGATCCTAAATCCATGAAGTGATAGTCAAATCAAAACTATCAAAACTGGTTTAAAATGATCAATGTTTTAGAAATTATTATTTCAAAAATACATTTTTTTACATTTCAATGCATATTTTATTAGGTAATAATGAAAAATTGTAAATTTATAAAAATTTAATTGTATTTATTGATTTTTTTTGTCTAGTAGTTGTGCAAAATAGTTAATCATACAAAATAATACATTTATAATCAAAGTTTTAATATGTGTTTCTTAATAAATGTAAAAACTCCTAAATGTACATTATTTTGAAACATAGAAAGTATAAAACTAATGTGATTTATATATGCAACATCTGATACAGTTTTGTGAATAAAATAATAATGAATCCGAAGAAGAAGAAATTTGGGTATGTGACTCGATGATATTATGGATCTTGAGGAGATGCGATTTGTTTAGGCGACGAATAATCTTGTGGAAACTAAGGGGATATTATTGAATTAATGAATTCAATGAAATTTAATGGAATTTAAATTTAAATTTAAAGTGAAATTCATTATTATTGGATTGGGTATTTGTTAGATGTAATTTAAAATGGACTAATTTTATTAAAATATTTATATTATTTTAATTATAAATAACTTTTATTATTATTTAAAAATAAGTAAATATAATTAAATAACTACTCCATCCGTGGTGGGGCGAGTTTGACCTGCTTTCCAATCCTATTCACGTTTCTCTATTATTCACCAAGTAGTACATGACATTCTAGCTTTTTCAAGCTCGTAGGTGAACTACATTTACGTTTTCATAAAACCTTGGATGTGTTGCTATGTTGGGATCTTTTTTTTTTTTTTTTTGATAATCTAGGGGTTCCCCGCTTCGCGGGTCATTCCCCTGGGCCCGGTCAGGCAGCGGTCCACTTCACCCGGAAGGGCTTTAATTGGGCTAGATCGAACCCAGTACCGCTTTGGTGTTCAGAAGAGGCAGGGTAATTTCCGCATGGGGAAAGAATCGAACCCGGATGGTGGTTGCCACCACAGGCCCGTCCTGCCACTTGGACTACCTCGTCCGGACCTATGTTGGGATCTTATTCTTCGTTTTATTTACTAAACAAAAACTTGGTTGTAATTTAAATGTAAAAGTTACAAGTATGGTGATATATACTCACTGAATAATAGTTGCAATATTGTTTTGGATTTAAATACGCTTTTAACAGGTTCTCTGTAGAATTGGTTTATAGCAAGAAAAACAAAGTTACAAAACAAACTATGAAATTCGAATTTGTAGTTTATGTAAAGCCCTTCTTTACTTACAGCCGTTATGGTATTTGTACGGAACAACTTAAACTATATAGCATTAAATATAACAATACGATTAAATATTAGAGAGGCGTTTACCCAAATACAACTCAACCCACTCCCCTGACCTGATCCCCTTGATCTTTCTTAGAAACTATATAATTTTATTGTGTCAACTGAAATTATTAATTTATCTGCAGCTAAACAAAACAATATAAAATACTTCTTAATATTTTAAGGTAAAAAGTTACAGATGGTGATTTTTATTAAGATTGATGTTACCATATAATTACTATGCCTTTCATATGAATGGTGTGTCATAGGTAAAGATAAAAAAATGTAGTAGTCAAAAGTCATATGTAAAGTAGTCAAAGTAAGTTCCATTAATGTTAACGTTACAACATGATTACCATGCGGTTTAAGGGAATAATTGACCAAGAAACTTTCTATAATGTAAAACCATATGACTATTTTGTTTTGTTTTGAAAATTTGAAATGAAAGGGTATGTAACTCTCATTCCATCCTCCTAATAATGAAGTCAAGAATCCAAATAGTCAAATCATAATTTTCCTTTTTCTGTTGTCAACAAAAATGTATTTTTCAGTAAAAACAAAAAAAACAATAAATGGAGGCATTCAAAATCTTATAATATAATCTGAAGAAATAATAATTAGCATTCCAAACAAACTCATCGTCATCTCTTCTCCCTTACTTTACAAACTCATCGTCACTAATATATATAGTTAAGTTTCAGGTTAGAAGTTGGGCGAAATCAAATCTCTTCTCCCGTCTCTTAGTCTTTTTCTTCTTCATCGAAGATTAAAATGGGAGATACTATGGGTCACAAGCATCAGGTTTATATCATCCTATATCTTAGTTATTTTTTAATCGATTATGTCATATTAGTTTGATCTCATTTGTATACAGAAACGTCATTAACTTCTTTTCTCCGATACAGTTGCAGAAGTCGGTTCCTGTCAAGAACCACAATCACCTCGGCAGCGGTGGATTACGTCGACCTGGTGCACCTCCTCTCAGAGATTTGGTAATTTAAGATTTTTTTCATTATTTTTATAAAGTGTTTTTTCAATCTTTATGGAAAAGTCTAGATTAGAGGGAAATATCGTTAGTTCGTCAAATTATGATGCATAAGGCGATCGCATGCCCCTATAAAATGTGACTTTGTGTATTGTATCCTCCATTTCTAAGATATAAATAGTAGAGTCCAGTACACCACAATGAATTTATAAAACTAAAGTCCTTTAAATTTATTATACCGTTTGGCGTTTACAACATTAGCTTCATGATTTTAAGCTTAAGTTCGGCCTGGCTATGCTCTTTAGATACTTTAGTTGCAAATTTAATTTGTGTTACATTTTTTCTTGTGAGTATTTTAAAAACTCAAAACTAATTGTATTATGTATTTTTGTGTTATGAAGAACTATAATACAAGGCAAATGCAGCAAAACAGTTGGCAAATGAGTAAAGGAGAGGACCAAATGCCATTTTTCTCGGGTCGTGCATCTTCTGGCACTGGAGTATTTTTACCGGCCATGGCTTGGCATCCGCCAACCAAAAAAACAGGTTATTTTTTTGAATATACAGGGATATTCTGGTTATACAGAAGTGGTCCGGACTAGTCACGTATTACCATGTATCGGTTTTCTGTTCCTGGCAATGCCGAAATGTTAACAGTGGCCGGGACTCGAACTCTGGTGACAGTCTGCTGTTACAGTTTGTTTATGACAAAAAATAAATTATGTTCCCTTCTTTTTATTTGTTTGACCTATTTGAATACATTATGTTAAAAAAAAAACTATTTCAAATATATTTATGTTGTTTTTCAATGTAGAAATTCGTGAAGATGATTCGAAGACGAAGGAGAAGAAGAGCGAAACGGTGGAAACTCCCTTTGATTCGCTGGAGAAACTTCTCCCGGAGGAATGGACTTATTAATGACCTGACCTTGGTGCCGTTGACCAATTTTACTCATTAATGCGAAGAAGTAGAGTCAAATAAAAAGAAAAGGAAAGATTCTCATGTCGTTTATGTTTCGTTACCATTGGGTTTATAGTAGTAATAAAGAATAATAAAGAATAATAACCAAAGATAAGATCAACCCGTTTGTGACTTTGAATATTCATAATGTGATCATTTTCAATTTGCAACTCTCTTTATCTTTATTACTCCCTATGTTTCATTATAAGTGTCGTTTTAACTTTCAGCACACGGATTAAAAAAACAATTAATTTTATACATTTCCTATAAAAAAACACTATTACCTATACACCTAACCATATTTCAACTAGTAGAAAAATAAATTTTGCATAAAATTAATAAATTTTGCATTGAAAATCGAAAACAACACTTATTTTGTAACGAAAAATATTCTCTAAAACGACACTTAAAATGAAACGGAATGAGTATTATTTAGATTATAAAAAATATTATAGCAACGATTTCACCAAAAATGAGAATCTACGTCTAACAATATCACACAAATTACATCATGAAAATCCATATGTAGCCTTATTCATTAGTTATACTCTTTAGGATTCAAATATTGGAAGAAACGAAAGAGACGACCCTCGGTGTTTTTTTTAACACTGTTTCATTTTATTAGAAAAAAAAACCAGCATGAAAGCCTAAAAATACATACCATAATGGTCTAGAGGCACATAGCCCCAACGGAGAAACACATAACTGAGATGCAGGGCCGTTTCAAATTTTTTTGGGACCCTGTTCAGAAATATTAACGATAAATTTAAAGCATAATGAAATAACTTTAGAAATTAGTAATTTATTTATATATGTTTAACGTTTTTTGTAAATTATAAAATCTAAATTAGTGATTTTGTGACCATAATTTATGTATATATTGTTAAATTTTTTTTAATTATTTTATATTTTTATACTCGGACCCTGTTCGACCGCTGTACTTGCACGTGCTATTAGACGGCCCTGCTGAGATACAACAATACGAAGAACAAAAGATTCAAAAGGACGTCAGAAGACACCTAAACAACACCTCCAGCTAGTCATGTATAAAAGCAATTACTCCAAATTAGGCACATGCTTCACTCTCAATGCGTCTTATCAACCAAGACGGTCCCCCACGAGCGATATATGATTGATAGCGGATGATCAGAGGTTACACTCACTGCTATGTCCAGAGCAATGGTATTTTTTCCTTGCACACAATGATGAAAACTCCAATCATTCAACGTATGGAGCGGACGGTAGATGTCATTTGTAAGAGGTAGTAGTGCACTGAACTCCATAGGGTTCAGGAAAGTGTCCCTTGCCAAAGCACATGAAGACTCGAAAATGATCCTCTGCTGGTGGGTATTGATCATGTCCTCAACCACCCGTTGAATGGCTAATAATTCAGCTTCCCTTTCTGAACCAACACAGGAGAAGGATCTCCTACTATGGAGAATGGTCTTGCCTTTATCGTCCGGAAGAATCCACGCTGCCCCACTATTAGACTGGTTGTTAACCCAAGAGACTCCAAAGCCCTACTGCTCTCTTTCGAGATCTCTCTCTCTCCCTCAAAGCCCTAAGATTTCTTCTCTTCCATATTTCCTTCCTCTATCTCGCCATGAAGCTCGTTAGGTATGTAATTGCTTTCCCGGTTTCAACTACTGGTTGAGTCAGATGCAGATGGGCCCGTGAGATTGTTTAGTTCCTGATTCAACCTTTGATCACCCATGAGACTTGGTTAGTGTTTCCTCTGAAGTAATGAATTTTGTTCTAATAATTATTTTTTAAAAAAATTGAACCACTTACAATCAAACATATGGCATAAGAAATTCTTGTCAAGTTCTGAAAATGTATTGTTTGAGATACTATGGTGCCTCTCTTTTTTTTTTTTGGATAAAATGTAAAAAAAAGTGTTTCATCTCTTTGTCGGGAACCCAATCATTGTAAATAGTTTCTCCCACCGTGAGTTGAACAATTTTGAAAATATTCCTATTTTTTTTTTATGGCTAAGATACTACATAACTATCTCCAGTTGGAGATGCTTTAACTTTGCCAAATTAACAAACATATATCCCAAAATTAGTAAAACCAGATAACAACCAAGCGCATCAATTTGGATGATTCACAATTATAAACACACGCCCTATTAAAAATAAATTCAGTCAGATAATAAGAAGATGACATTATCGTTAGTTTATTGAGGATTTTATACAATTTTTTCATCTTTTATAACTGCTAATTGGATATATATAAATTTTAGAATTCACACTGGGAAAACCCCACTAATCTCAAAAGAAAATATCAACAAATCTTGAACTCTGATAATCATTCTTGTTAATTTCTTTTTGACGAAATTGAGTTCAAGTGGAAATCTTTTTTTGACATGCAAAGAAATAAACAAAAACTATTGGGAATGCCCCCACATTTCAACTAAACCGAATCGGTTTTGCTAAACCCGGAATAACCAAATCATAATTTTTTATTTGCTTTCCAACACGAGGATGTTTAGGTCTACGCTCTCCCATTTTTTTTTTTATTTTTTTTTGTAAATGGAGAAACAGCTCTCCAATGCTTTCTCTCTCCTTGCTCTCGCCGACGACGAAGATGGTCTCCCCTCGTCTTCTTCCTCCTCCGCTGGTAATCTTCCGATGAAGAAAGTTTCAGCCTTTCAGTTTACAATATCGATTCATGTGTCTAATTCTTTTTTTTTCAGGGAAACAAGGAGAAAGAGTATTAGAGGATGTCGGAAACTATAAGCAACCACTTGTCTGGATTGACTTGGAAATGACTGGTAATGTTTCAATCTTGTTCTTGTCCCTAATTAATCCCCCTTGTTTCTGTCTGCTAATTCTATATTTTAAAGTTTCCTTTTTTATTTTAATTAGCTTTCATCTTCCACATATGATCCATTGTTTATCTCCCTTAGTCGATGTTTCATATTTTAGATCATCAATATTCAATATTCTTACTGTATATTGTGTAGGTCTTAATGTTGAAGTTGACAGGATATTGGAGATTGCTTGTATAATTACTGATGGACAATTAGCCAAATCAGTGGAGGTATATATATATATATGTTCTTCTATCTATTTCTTGCCAGGTTTTCCCTTTGAATAAATTGTTTAAACTATCATGGTATAGAATGTGGATTTATACAGTAATCAGTTGTGTAATATGATAATTACTGTTTTTTTTAATCATAAGTTATTTACATATCTCATTTTTCTCAGATGGCTCTTACACCACATAATTTGTTTTGACTCACTATATAACAGCATGATGTGGATTTGTTATTGAAAACGTTTGTATACTGAGTTTAGGGTCCAGATTTAGTTGTACATCAAACGAAAGACTGCATGGATAAAATGGGTGATTGGTGTCAAACTCATCATGGAGACAGTGGTAAGCTTCTCTCTCTTAAGATATTTGTCACATTCTACATTTTTGTGTTTCTCATTGGTTCTGTCTGATTTAGGCTTGACAAAGAAAGTGCTCTCTAGTACTATAAGTGAAAGGCAAGCTGAACAAGAGGTAATTTTAGATAATCTTGAGCAAAACATTGTTGACATTTATTGTTAATTAGTTTATTCTGGTTTTGATTACAGGTCATCAAATTTGTGAAAAAGCATGTTGGTAATGAAAATCCACAATTAGCTGGGAACTCTGTCTACGTGGATTTTCTTTTCTTAAAGGTAGCTCGAAACTTTTAATTGTAATCTGAACAAGTTGCATCTTGATGATTGTAACCAAATTTATATAATGTGTGTGTGTTTACAGAAGTACATGCCAGATTTGGCTGCCCTTTTCCCTCATGTACTTGTCGATGTCAGTAGTGTCAAGTCTTTATGCACCCGATGGTTTCCCAGAGGTAAAAACAAATATTTAAAAGGAAAAATTATTCGAAAACATAAAAGTCGCCTTGTGTATGACAATGATACTTGTTTTGTTTGTTGAGCATTAGATAAAAACAGAGCGCCTGGAAAGAAAAACAATCACAGAGCCATGGATGATATAAGAGAGAGCATCAAGGAGCTTAAGTACTACAAAGAAACCATATTTAAAGCAAACAAAGGTAAGAGGTGAGGTGAGGTTCGAGTGAAAGGGGATATTGAGATTGTCGTTTAGGAGTCATTCGCTTGAATGTTTTTGTATTATGAAACCTAGTTACATGATGATTTTTAGTTATTGAGACAGGTACTAAAATCTTATTATCTTAATCTAAACTAAACTATGGAGGTTAGTTACATTATGGAGTGTCCCCTTTTGACTTTTTGATACAAGTTGAACCATATGAAGACTTTGGCGCTACTTAGAATATCCGTCAGTCACACCATACCATACAAATAAAATAAGTACATTAGAGAGATCAACTCATAATGAAAGTGAACTTGAACAAGGAAGAATATAAAAACTAAAACGAATAACTCCATGACGTACTTTACTACACTTCATATCGCTGTTCCTCTCCAATGAGATGCGCAATTATTTGAGCAAATGTATGTACTTGATGTTCCAAGCAACTTGAGAATTGATAGGGTACATGCAACGAGACTTACACCGGCTGCAAAATGGGCGAGTTACACTATCATTGAGCACCACCTCAAACGATCTGGTCCAACACGTTGCTACGCTTCTTGGCATGAACCCTGAAGAGTCTCCGAGCACACACTTTATATGCAAACAGGCCAGGTGATTTTTACACGTGTAGAACCAGTTGTTTGGATTGGTTTCTCTCTCACAAATGTCACACCAATATTTACCACTTGCCTCTTCTTCTTCGCCATAGCATAGTGAGAGAGGATGATCGTCTACTCTGTGATTTACCACTTGTGGTAGAGTGGGGCATGTGAAACCCAATACAAATCCACAATCACCTCCAATGCACTTGAGGATAAAATATTCCCGTCCGTTGCAACCATTGCATAGTTCCTCTTTTTCTATTAGAGAGTAATATAAGGGATGGTGGGGATGACTTGGATGGGTAAATGGCTCAGAAATTGAACCGCACATGACATCCAACTTCTTCTTCCCATGCTTGTACATGAAACCATTGGACTTTCGCTTGCAGGCATAACAATCGAAGACCTCTAGCTCCTTGTTTGTAACTAAAGTGAGTCGTTCATTGTGTAGCACATGTCATTTCCTTGTAGGACATTCAGCACATTTCTGATGGAGTGAAAAATCACACTCCGTACAGCCATAGAAGGACTGAAGACCAATGGGATGGGTGCATGCACTACATCGTTTGTTCTGCTCATACAGAATACCATTCCCATGGATTTCTAGGTAATGCTCTTTGTGGCTGAAATGTTGTATTGTCTTGTCATCTATCACCACATATGGTTCTATATCTTCTTCTTCTTCAGGTATTCCTTTGAGTTCTTTCCTGTTCCACACATCTTTGCTGGTAGCACATTTAGAATGAACCACATAACCAGGACACCTCTTACAAGAAAAGCCGCCCCAAGTCCAATCAACCTTCTTATGACAAACTCCACACACAGAATTCATATCCCCATCACCAAGGACAGAAGTATGAGAAACACGGTGATCATGGCGATTGATGTTAATGACACGTGGAAGGGCAAGACAGTCTTGATGGATCATGAAACCACAATCAAAACATGCGTAAGGGCTTCGATCTCCCTTGAGGCCACAAGCATTACAAGTAAAAGAATAAAGTCGTGGAAGAAGGGTGAGTTGGTGATCATGGTTTTGGAATGTGAAATTCACATACAATTTCAAGATTGTAAACTCTGAGATCACAAACTCAGAGTTGTATGGTGTTGCTTCAGACATTATCAATTTAGCTAGCTCTTTTGAACTTGTTTCCTTTGTTTGGATCCCTCGTGAGAAAAACTGTGTGGCTGATGGCTTAGCAAAACAGGGGCTGTCTGTTGAACTAGCCATCAATGCTCCACCAAACTTTGGTTAGCATCAATTGTCATATTTTTTGAATTATTTTCAAAATCTATGTGTAAATATTCACTTTTCGGTAAATGGTTAATATAGTGAAACTTATAGTCTTTAGTGTTGTTTTAAAATTTCTAACCACATTCTATATTTTATTAATTTATTCTAAACTATCTTTCATGGTACATATGCATTGTTATATTTTTTTTTATCAACCAATTTAGTAAAACTTCATATGCTCCCTAAATCAGTTAACAAACAACAATAAAATCGCTATTCTAGAGAAACGAAGACAAATAAAGATTCCAAACCTCGCTGGCCATTATCATATGTTAGTTCATGATACAACTATACATTAAAAAATATTGTTGTATTTTTTCAATTTTTCTTAAAATCTATGTGTTAACCCCTATAAAATATTTAGTTTTTAGGTAAATGGTTAATATACTGAAACCTATAATCTTTAGTGTTGTTTTGAAATTTCTAACCACATTATACATTTTTATTAATGTATTGTAAACTCTCTTTCACGGTACATGGGTATCATTTTTTTTTTTATTAATTAATTAAGTAAAACTTCTTAGTCTCCCTAAATCAGTGGACAAACCACAATAAATTCGTTATTCTAGAGAAACGGAGATAACAAAGGTTCAAAACCTCTTTGCTCATCATTATATGTTAGTTCAGGATAAAACAATGCATTAAAACAACATTGTCATATTTTTTTATGTGTTAACCCCTACAAAATATTCATTTTTTGGGTAAATGGTTAATATACTAAAGCCTATAATCTATAGTGTTGTTTTAAAATTTATAACCACACTCTACATTTGTATTAATGTATTCTACACTTTCTTTCATGATACATGAGCATTTTGTTCTATTTTTTATCAATTAATTTAGTAAAACTTCATATGCTCCCCAAATTAGTGGATAAACCACAATAAAATCGTTATTCTAAAGAAACAGAGACAACAAAGGTTCCAAACCTCTCTTACCATCATCATATTTTAGTTCATGATACTACGCATTAAAACAATATTGTCATTTTTTTATTTTTTCTCAAAATCTATGCGTTAAACCCTACAAAATATTCAGTTTTTCGGTAAATGGTTAATATACTGAAGCTTATAATCTTCAGTGTTGTTTTAATTTTTTTAACCACATTCTGCATTTGTATTAGTGTATTCTAAACTCTCTTTCATGGTACATGGACATCTTTCTATTTTTTATCAATTAATTTAGTAAAACTTCATGTGCTCCCTAAATTAGTTGACAAACCACAATAAAATCGTTATTCTAGAGATACGGAGACAACAAAGGTTTCAAACCTTTCTGAGCATCATCATATGTTACTTCATAATACAACAATACATTAAAATAATATTGTCATATTTTTTTGAATTTTTCTCAAAATCTATGTGTTAACCCCTACAAAATATTCATTTTTTGGGTAAATGGTTAATATACTAAAGCCTATAATCTATAGTGTTGTTTTAAAATTTATAACCACACTCTACATTTGTATTAATGTATTCTACACTTTCTTTCATGATACATGAGCATTGTTCTATTTTTCTAATCAATTAATTTAGTAAAACTTCATATGCTCCCTATATCAGTGGACAAACCACAATAAAATTGCTATTCTAGAGAAACAGAGATAACAAAGGTTTCAAACCTCTCATACCATCATCATATGTTAGTTCATGATACAAATATGCATTAAAAAAATATTGTTTTATATTTTGATTTTTTCTCAAAATCAATGTGTTAACCCCTACAAAATATTCAGTTTTTCGGTAAATGGTTAATATACTGAAGCCTATAATATTTAGTGTTATTTTAAATCTCTAACCAAATTCTACATTTGTATTAATGTATTATAAACTCTCTTTCATGGTACATGGACATCGTTCTATTTTTTATCAATTAATTTGGTAAAATTTCATATGCTCCCTAAATTAGTTGGCAAACCACAATAAAATCGTTATTCTAGACAAATGGAGACAACAAAGGTTCCAAACCTCTCTGACCATCATCATATGTTCTTTCATGATACAACTATGCATTAAAAAATATTTTCATATTTTTTGAATTTTTTTCAAAATCTATGTATACAAAAGCCTAAAATCTTTAGTGTTGTTTTAAAATTTATAGCCACACTCTACATTTGTATTAATGTATTCTAAACTCTCTTTCATGGTACAAGAGCATCGTTCTATTTTTTTTATCAATTAATTTAGTAATACTTTATATGCTCTCTACAAAATATTCAGTTTTTCAATAAATGGTTAATATACAGAAGCCTATAATCTTTAGTGTTGTTTTAAAATTTATAACCACACTCTACATTTGTATTAATGTATCGAAACTCTCTTTCATGGTACAAGAGCATTGTTCTATTTTTTTTATCAATTAATTTAGTAAAACTTTACATGCTCCATAAATTAGTTGGCAAACCACAATAAAATCGTTATTCTAGAGAAACGGAGACAAAAAGGTTCCAAACCTCTCTCAACATCATCATATGCTAGTTCATGATACAAATATGCATTAAAAATATTGTTATATATTTTGAATTTTTCTCAAAATCTACGTGTTAACCCCTAGAAAATATTCAATTTTTCGGTAAATGGTTAATATACTGAAGCATATAATCTTTAGTGTTATTTAAAAATCTATAACCACATTATAAATTTGTATTAATTTATTCTAAACTCTCTTTCATGGTACATGTGCAGCGTTCTACTTATTATTAATTAATTTAGTAAAACTTCATATGCTCTCTAAATCAGTTGACAAACCACAATAAAATCACTATCTAAAGAAACAAAGACATCAAAGGTTCCAAACCTCTATGACCATCATCATATGTTATTTCATGATACAACAATGCATTAAAATAATATGGTCATATTTTTGAACTTCTCTTAAAATCTATGTGTTAATTTCAACAATATTCAATTTTTTTGGCAAATGGTTAATATACTGAAGTCTATATTCTTTAGTGTTATTTAAAAATTTCTAACCACATTATGCATTTGTATTAATGTATTTTAAATTCTCTTTCATGGTACATGAGCATCGTTCTATTTTTTTATCAATTAATTTATTAAAATTTCACATGCTCCCAATATCAGTGACCAACTACAATAAAATCGTTATTCTAGAGAAACCGAGACAACAAAGGTTCAAAACCTCTCTGACCATCATCATATGTTAGTTCATGATACAACATTGCATTAAAACAATATTGTCATTTTTTTTTTCTTAAAATCTATGTTTTAACCCCTACAAAATATTTAGTTTTTTTGGTAAATGATTAATATATTGAAGCCTATAATCTTCAGTGTTGTTTTAAAATTTCTAACAATATTATACACTTGTATTAATGTATTCTAAACTCTCTTTCACGGTACATGGACATTGTTCTATTTTTTATCAATTAATTTAGTAAAACTTCATATGCTCTATATTAGTGGGCAAAACAACAATAAAATTGCTATTCTAGAGAAACGGAGACAACAAAGGTTCCAAACCTCTTTGAACATCATCATATGTTAGTTCATGATACAAATATACATTAAAATAATATTTTCATTTTTTAAAAATTTTTCTTAAAATCTATGCGTAAACCCCTACAAAATATTCATTTTTTCGGTAAACGGTTAATATACTGAAGCTTATAATCTTTAGTGTTATTTTAAAAACTTTCACCACATTCTAAATTTGTATTAGTGTATTCTAAACTATCTTTCATGGTACATGGTTATCGTTCTATTTTTTTATCAATTAATTTAGTAAACCTTCATATGCTGCCTAAATTAGTTGGCAAACCATAATAAAATAGTTATTCTAGATAAACAGAGACAAAAACGATTCCAAACCCCTATTAACATCATCATATGTTAGTTCATGATACAACCATGCATTAAAACAATATTCACATAGTTTTGAATTTTTCTCAAAATCTATGTTATAGTTAGGTATTCACTTTTTCGGTAAATGATTAATATACTGACGCCTATAATCTTTAATGTTGTTTTAAAATTTATAACCATATTCTACATTTGTATTAATTTATTCTAAACTCTCTTTCACGGTACATGAGCATCGTTCTATTTTTTATCAGTTAATTTAGTCTAACTTCATATGCTCCCTAAATCAGTGGACAAACCTCAATAAAATCGTTATTCTAGAGAAACA
>NC_027756.1:1321140-1322128 GCF_000695525.1 Brassica oleracea var. oleracea
AAAATGCATTAAAACAATATTGACATATTTTTTGGAATTTTTTCTACAAATTTGTGTGTTAACCCCTAAAAAATATTCAATTTTTTAGTAAATGGTTAATATACTGAAGCATATAATCTTTAGTGTTGTTTTAAAATTTCTAACCACATTCTAGATTTGTATTAACGTATTCTAAACTCTTTTTCAAGGTACATGGGCATCGTTTTATTATCTTATCAATTAATTTAGTAAAACTTTATATGCTCTTTAAATTAGTGGACAAACCACAATAAAATGGCTATTCTAGAGAAACGGAGACAACAATGGTTCCAAACCTCTATGACTATCATCATATGTTATTTTATGATACAAAAATGCATTAAAACAATATTGACATATTTTTTGGAATTTTTTCTACAAATTTGTGTGTTAACCCCTAAAAAATATTCAATTTTTTAGTAAATGGTTAATATACTGAAGCATATAATCTTTAGTGTTGTTTTAAAATTTCTAACCATATTCTACATTTGTATTAATGTATTCTAAACTCTATTTCATGGTACATAAGCATCGTTATATTTTTTTAACAATTAATTTAGTAAAACTTCATTTTTTTTTTTTGACAGTAAAACTTCATATGCTCACTAAATCAGTGGACAAGCCCCAATAAAATCGCTATTCTACAGAAACGGAGACAACAAAGGTTCCATACCTCTCTAACCATCATAATATGTTAGTTCATGATACAAATATGCATTAAAATAATATTTTCATTTTTTTGAATTTTTCTCAAAATCTTTGTGTTAACACCCATACAAAATATTCAATTTTTCGGTAAATTGTTAATATACTGAAGCTTATAATCTTTATTGCTATTTTAAATTTTTTAACCACTTCTACATTTGTATTAATGTAATTTGAACTCTCTTTCATGGTACATGGGCACCGTTCTATATTTTTATCAATTAATTTAATAAAACTTCATACGCTCCGTAAATTAGTGGAATCT
>NC_027756.1:1322307-1323741 GCF_000695525.1 Brassica oleracea var. oleracea
TAACCACATTCTACATTT
This sequence comes from Brassica oleracea var. oleracea, assembly GCF_000695525.1. Lineage (NCBI taxonomy): Eukaryota > Viridiplantae > Streptophyta > Magnoliopsida > Brassicales > Brassicaceae > Brassica > Brassica oleracea. The sequence continues at coordinate 1,322,326 of NC_027756.1, forward strand.
GTATTAATGTATTCTAAACTCTTTTTCATGGTACATGGGCATATTTTTATTTTTGTACCAATTAATTTAGTAAAACTTCATATGCTCTTTAAATTAGTGGAGAAACCACAATAAAATCAATATTCTAGAGAAACAGAGACAACAAAAGTTCCAAACCTCTATGACCATCATCATATGTTATTTCATGGTACGAAAATGCATTAAAACAATATTGACATATTTTTTGAATTTTTCTCAAAAATCTATGTGTAACCTGTACAAAATATTCTTTTTTCGGAAAAATATACTGAATCATATAATCTTTAGTGTTGTTTTAAAATTTCTAACCATATTCTACATTAGTATTAATGTATTCTAAACTTTATTTCATGGTACATGATCATCGTTCTAGTTTTTATCAATTAATTTAGTAAAACTTTATATGCTCCCTAAATCAGTGGACAAACCCCAATAAAATCGCTATTCTAGAGAAACGGAGACAACAAGATTCCAAACCTTTCTAACCATCGTCATATGTTAGTTTATGATATAAACTTACATTAAAACAATATTTTCATTTTTTGGATTTTTTTCTCAAAATTTGTGTGTTGTTTTAAAATTTCTAACCATATTCTACATTAGTATTAATGTATTCTAAACTTTATTTCATGGTACATGATCATCGTTCTAGTTTTTATCAATTAATTTAGTAAAACTTTATATGCTCCCTAAATCAGTGGACAAACCCCAATAAAACTGTTATTCTACAGAACCGAAGACAACAAAAGTTCCATACCTCTCTAACCATCATCATATGTTAGTTCATGATACAACTATGCATTAAAACAATATTTTCATTTTTTGAATTCTTCTCAAAATCTGTGTTAACCCCCTACAAAATATTCAATTTTTCTGTAAAAGGTTAATATACTGAATCCTATAATCTTTAGTTCTGTTTTAAAATATTTAACCACATTTTATTTTTTATCAATTAATTTAGTAAAACTTCGTATGCTCCCTAAATTAGTGGAAACCGCCTACAACATCGCTATTTTAGAGAAACTGAGATAACAAAGGTATCAAACCACTCATACCATCATCATATATTAGTTCATGATACAAATATGCATTAAAAATATTGTTATATATTTTGAATTTTCACAAAATATACTGAATACAATAATATTTAATGTTGTTTTAAAATTTATAACCATATTCTACATTTGTATTAATTTATTCTAAACTCTCTTTCATGGTACATGGACATCGTTCTATTTTTTATCAGTTAATTTAGTCTAACGTCATATGCTCCCTTAATCAGTGGACAAACCTCAATAAAATCGTTATTCTAGAGAAACTGAGACAACAAAGGTTCCAAACCTAATTAACCATCATCATATGTTAGTTCATGATACAACTATGCATTAAAACAATATT